>NW_020291804.1:819911-882383 GCF_003184835.1 Aspergillus costaricaensis CBS 115574
ATAAAATAAATAAAATAAATAAAATAAATAAAATAAATAAAATAAATAAAATAAATAAAATAAATAATATATTAAACTACCATAGATAATTCTATGCTAATAAGTCAATATAGAAATCCTGATTAATTTTTATATAATATTATTTAAAAATACAGGTGCTCTCTTATAAATTAATAATAATGATTAAAATTTCTTATACATTATAAATAAAAATAATAATCTAGTTAATAGCTCTAATTCTAGATATAATAATTAAAATATATTAAAAATTATAAGCTTTAATAAATTAATAATTAATAAAATCCACTTCACTATAGTTATCTTGATCCATAAAGATTTTAAGGCTGTTTCAAATATAAATAAAATTATAAAAATAATATATAGTTCCTACTATAAATAAAAAAAATAAAATTATAGGTAACTTCTCTACTTTTTTCTTTAAATTTAATAAAAATTAATAAGTTCTAGCAGATTAAATCCTCTTGCTGTTAGTAAGATATTAATTTATAAAATATTAAATATTTTTATATATAAAATATTATAATTAATTACTATTTTTTCTGATAAGATTTTCCTTTTCATTCAAGATATCTTTTTTAATTAGTTTATTAGTATTCTCTTAAAAGTATTTATATAATTTATAGTTATTAAATTAATTATTATTTTATTTATACTTTCCTCTATTTTTTTATATTTTATAATAGTGAGTAGTAATAGCCATTATTTTATTTTATTTTTTTAATAAATATAAAATATATTTTTAAATATAATAATTTAAATTTAATAATAATTTAATAAAATATAATAAAATTTCTTTCTTCTCTGTCTGGCGAGGAAAGTATCACTTTAAAATATTAAGATAAATATAAAATTCTTTTAAATCCTGGCTATATCGCTGGTGAGTCTATTTAAATCAAATTATAATATTAATTTTTAAATAATAATATTTTAAATTAATTATAAAGATTTAGTCTTTGAATTAAAGTTTTATTTTTTATAGATTTTTTAAAAATTTTTATTATTAATAATATAGTACTATCTTTGCCTGTATAATAACTTTATATAATTAATAATAAAAAGAATTTTATATTTCTCTAATAAATATTTTTTAAAAATACTTTTAAATATATATTTTAAATTAGTAATCTTTTCTTGATATTTTTAAAGATTAAAATTTAAAATAAAACAAAAAATATTCTTAAACTTAATCTTTCTCTTATTCGTTTCTAATTTAAAGAAGGATCGGTAGTGCCTTAATAATATTTTTTTTAAAAATTATTTGATTTAACTGATAAACATGGTCTTCTAATTATTAGATTTTCTTAATAATAGAAACAGTATTCAGGGATAATTCTAGATTAATTTAATTATAAAAAAACTTTATTTTTTATTATTTTTGATAAGTAGCATCTTTATTAAATAATTAAAATAAAAAGGATTAGAATATAATAAGATCTACTTATCAGGATAAAAAGTCTGTTAATTAAATAAGAAATTAGCTATAAAATATTATATATTTATCTAGTAATAATAAAGATAGTCTATATCCATAAAATAAACTAATTTTTAAAAAAATAATAGCTTATCACAAAATAATCAGCATCTTATAAATATTAGAGAAGTATAGAATTGTTATTAATAATCTTACAACTCTTATAACTACTACAATATATTATTCCGATGACCTTGACCTCGATAGCTGGGTTATTCTATCACAAATATAAAGAAATATATATAAATAATTACAATAAATAAATAAGATTACATGTAATTAATAAAGTAGATAAAAACTATGTTATATATCTCAGTCATGTCGCTCGCCATCATATCTTGTAATAAAGTAATTGATATTATAAATGAATATTAGCAGATTCATTCCTTATTTCAATTATCAGTCTGGCTGTAAACAATTATGATTGGTTAGAATTGTAATTACTAATAGTTGTCTTAGATAAAATATTTCTCAATTATTTCTTACTGAAATAAGTTAGAAGGATTAAGATCCATTAATTCTTGTAGCCTGTAATAAATAAATATATATATATATATATATCTTGTCTGATAGATTTATTAATAGTAATAATAAAAGATGTATAGTATTATACTCTTAGTCTAGTAGCACTGGACTAATGTCAATAATGATTTATATAGAAAGATCCTGTAAAAGATAAAACAGATTATAAAATCATATAAATAAAATATTTCGTACTAAATTTTTTATATATTTTAAATCATATCAGGCTTGCCGGACATATGGAGAGCACGCAACTGAACCCGGACGTTACCAGCACAACAGACAACGTGTGGAAGTATATGGGCCGAACAGCTATACTTGAAGCATCATACCTTTCCGGCTTACTGCTTCCTCGATGTGAAATCCGAACACGAGACGGTAAAGATCGCGCAGCCAAAGATGTTGCCCGCTCTGCATCATCACTTCAACAGCGCATGCCACATCAGCTGCACCCGCTCTAGCTGAGGGACCCACACTCCTAAATGTCGGATCGAATGCTACCAATTGCTTGTAATTCTTCAGGAGTGCAACCTGCCATGGCATGGACCCAAACGCGTCCGAAGAAAGAGACTTGACGAATGAAGGAAAACTATGTGGCCCGACGCGCTGGAATCCGCTATTTATTGCGGCCTGGGTCACTAATATCCGAACACATGCCAGGTTTGGATCCCGGGATGATGTCTTCACCGTCTGCGTGGAAGATGTTTGTTCTGAAGACTGGCTTTGACCCGAAATATTAGACGAATTAGACGACCAGGCGTGCGAAGACTGACCTGGGCCTTGGCCCAAGACGAAGATATTCTGTACTGGTGCGTCATCGGGCGACACGGTTGCGGTATCGTCGAATATTGTTGTTGGTGTCTCGGGGTTTCCTTGTTGATTTATCAACTCATCAACCGAACCAGAGTCCAACGGTTTCGGTTTTTGAACGACCTGCGTAGTAAAGGTTGCTTGACTTGGCCGGGGTGTACCTCGATCAGAGTTTCGAAGAGTACGTTGAGTCCAACCTTCACGGAAGATATCGCATAGTTCCCAACAAGCCTGAACTGCAGAACCAAGCAATTCCTCACCTAGCCTTTTACCTTCTTTGATACTCTGACGTATGCTGAAAAGCATTTCTGCTAGGGACCAGCAGGCGCTCAAAAGGGAGTCTGTTTCTGATACAAGTGTCCTTTGTTTCATCAGGCGGTGACATATAGTGATGTAGAAGTCCAAGGTTCTTTCTCTGAAAGCATCTGGGAGGTTACGGTCGTGTGTATTGTACAGATGATTGTTCAGCTCGAAGCTAACACGGAGAACAGAATCGGCATTCTCGTCGTTTCTGACGCGGGTCTCGAATAGTGTTTGGCAGAAGTCTCTGCAAAGGCCAAGCGTTGGGTTGATTTGCGGTGCACGATCATCATTATGACTGTCGTACAATTCCTGGCACAATCGCCAGCACGATCTCCAGACGTCCTCCCGAGTATCCACAGTGCATCCTTGACGTTCACGGTGTATGGAGCTTAGCGTTGCCAGTGTATTGCACAGAGCCCAGCATTCAGCCAGAGCTGCTTGTAAAGCACGAATCTCTGATTCTTCATCAGAAAATTGTACAACTTGTGAGTGGTGACTTTCGGGTTTCCCATTTGTATGTTGGCCAGCCTCTTCAGCATTCGCATTTCTTGTGGAAGCCAGTTCTCTATTGACCGAGGGCCTGGTGAATAATGGCTGTTCCTCGCAGTGATTTACGGCCATTTCTGATACTTTATGACTGGTGGAATGGACATATTTACCAATGTCGAGGAACTCCTGCCTTGTTTGTGCACGTGGGGTTGCTCGTTCAAACCAGTCTCTGGCTGGTTGAATAGATGTAGTAGTCAGCGGCGGTGGTGATGTCGGACCATATTGATTCTCCTGATGCCCGTCAGTACATCCATGTACAATGACCAGAGGATCAGTACCTTGGCCGACTGTTCAGGTCCAGTGCTCACGGAAGGAGGTGCCACCACGTTTGATGCTAAGGTCTCTGCTCCATCTGACTCTGACTGTGAAGGGCTGCTAAAGTATTGCACGCCATTTACCTGTTTATACCAACTATAGTTAACCGTGCAGTTCACACAGCCGATGAGGTGCATTGGATGGTGGTCACTCACAAACTCGCCGAACCCAGTAGGTGCATGTATCACAGACTTTGGAGGCTCGTCCTCATCCGACTTTGTTGGGCTGCTGTTGGAAACCGCATTCATTGGCTGTATCTTACCAACACATCTAAAGTCAATGTAAAATTCGGATTTATACTAATCACTCTTGCGTCGGAGAAACTTGCACATACTGTAAGTTCAGTTTTAGTGGTATTGGGTGTGTGCGACGACTGGGTTGTTGCTGTCGGAGGCACTGCTTTAGGTCGAGTGTCAGATATGTGAATATCATTGACGACCGACTTTTTAGTGTGGCTAGGTTGCTTGGGTCTTGAAGGTGACTCTTCACTGTATTTTACCCCTTCGTCAGATGAGCTGCTTATACTTCCGTCGGGCCTGGAATGATTAACATAGATATTGGTTGGCAACGTGTTTTATAACTTACATCTTGAAGACTATTCGCGAAGCAAGATACGAGCAATGAATGTCCAATCCTCGTAGAAGGGAGTCAGAATGATAATCATGTTGTGGCCTATGATGATTGATTTAGCAATCCGAGTTGAGATCGACTCATGGCGCATAGGAGTCCAAGCTTAGTGGAGGCGGATGAAGGTAAATAGTAATTAGTTAGTATCCGTGCTGTCGGTTGGTTGACTAACGCCAGCGGGGTTGAGCTCATCCTCACTGAAGGGTGCTCTATAATACCTGATAGTACCGCGCTTCCTGTTCCTAGTGAGCTTAGCCTGTGATACGCTATGCATGAGGCTAGTTGGTAGGCCTATCATGTACGAGGTACAGGCTTTCCAGCCCCTTCATTGCTACCGTAAATTCGTATGTGGCACACACATATTGATTGCCCTGATCTTTTCGGATTATCACCCAAGACAAGCATGCAAAGGCAACGATATGTACGGTTCGAGTGCTTGCTCCGCCTAGACCACTTTGTATTGGCTGGATAGATGGCATTCGAGGGATAACGAATTATCAATGATTTAATTTTTAGAAGTCCCTTGGTTTTGAACTGACAAACAAGAACACAAAACACAATCTTATTGAGAGCATACGAAGCATATCATTAACCAGTACTGGAAAATAGCCGCTGGAGTGTGATGATGAGCAACAAATCGTGACCTTTGACCAAGGCATTAGATAACAAACAGCCATTGGCCATAAGTACTAGTTGTAGGTGTAGTAAGTAGTACTATGGTGGGGTACCCCGGCTTATTATTGGTCCGTGTACAATGGATGTTATGGGGTCGTACTACTCGGCGCTTCCACACGCACTTACGATCTTAGCCTATTGTACTCCGTAGTATCTTGTATTTAGCCCACCATCATGTGAACAGAACAACAGACAGCTGCCCTATGGCGCGGTTTCCTGGTATTTGCACCCTGTGCCCTGTGCCTTTTCGTTATGCGATTGGCAGGAGAAGTATCGGGACTGCAGTACTACTTACACTCGACAAATCAGAGACGGACAGTGAGCGAAGCACGGCGCAAGAAGGCACACCTGTTTGATTAGGTTTGACTTAGACTATCACGCAGTAGCTATACGGCTCCACCTCTTATCTCTAAAGATCCCGCCGTGCGCACTTACATGGCTTATCAGCCCGGAGCACCTGATATATTAAGAGCTTTGGCCGGTAGTTCACGCAGCGATTGATCTCATTCGTCCTCCCGCTAATCACGAGTATTTGCGGTCGATAGGCACTAGTAGTACTGTTTCAGACCAGGCCAGATGCCATTCTGAGATGAGCTTTGCCTACAGCCCAGCCAGTGTAACCTGCCAGTGGTACTTGAACAATGTATATAATCACTAGGCTTAAAAGATTGCCATACTGGCCCCCGCGGTTCATAGATATCGTTCGATTAAACCGTGAAGTCGATAATGAAAGTTTAGCTGCTCTGATATACATGATCGCTACTCCGTACTCGAACATATTTGACCCATGAGACCAAATTTGGCCCAAGCCGCCGAGCGCAGGGATATGTAGCTATTCTTCACCCGCAGACAGAGAAATAGCCATAAGTATGAGTGCAATCAGCGTGCTCAAAGACTTCGGTTAACATGTGTCACACCGTGATAGAGCTGGCAAGACGTTATATGACTCCAAATCAAACGCTGACCACTTCATGAAGTTCAGGAAGAAACCAAGCAAAGCGTGAGGTGGCAAAAGAGAGAAGAAAGATGAAACATATAGACCGTCCATCCTCTAGCAATGCCATGCAAGCAAACAACCCATTCAGGCCAACGATCTCTGGCAGTGGATTCTGGTTCTGTACAAGGTCGTGAATGTATTGATTGCACCATATGAGGAAGCAACAGAGATATTCCCCCACTTATGGATGTGCGAGTAAAGCTCCTGTTCATATTTGGTTCTTCGCCCGGTCTCTTTCAGTAGGATTATACCTATTGAAAATATGAGTTCCCACGTGCATGTACTTCCAGCCAGGGGTTCACTTACCGTAGGAGTTTCTCTATCAAATCGACATGAGTCATAATCATTCTGCGGCAACAGTACCGCTTGCATCCAAGCTGATCCATGGCGTCACTTTCAAGCTCCAGTTAGTTTGTCGCCATAGTTAGAAATTCGACTACCAATACCTACCCATCGGGTATACCCTCATCAAGAAGTTGGAGATAGCGCTCCCAGAGATCTCCGACAACCTGGAATTTACGTTGCATGAGATTCGAGAAGCGCAATAGGGTATCAAGTGCCACGTACCTTGCCGCAAGAAAAACAGCGGACGGGGATGATCATTTGGTCTGATTGTTTCTTCCGTAGAAAACGTTTCCTGTTGGTAAATTAAGTATAGAGGAGTCAGATTTATCAGAAAGCGTTTGGAATCTTGACAGCCGGAGAAAGGTAGGAATTGATGTTTCTGTCTTGGTCCCTTATTGCTGGTACTCGCCAAAGACAATGAGTGCAGTTTTTGTCTGCCATCAAATTGCCCGAGACGTGCTCCGATTGAACAAACACTAGACCGCAGCCCCACTTGTTGCTTTTCTAGAACCAAAAATACCGCATATATTACTGTTTCTTAGTGTTAAATTACCGCTATTCTACAAAGGGAATGACCGCACCTGACAGGATGATAAAAAAAAAAAAAAGTAGACAACGGGACTGGAATTTTGTAGGCCAGGCCGTCATCAACACTATCGACCCTACTACGCCAGTGTATGGACGATTAACATTGGAGCCTTGGAGTCTTTAAGCCTTTATCACAATTCATCGGATTTTTTATAGATTTCTGCCTTTTCCTCCATATCAACTTACCAATGCGCAATACTCAAGACCCAAAACGACCGTCAAAGAGATCCCGAGTTGGCGATGCGGCTTTAGGAAAGACAATGCAGATTGACGATACACGAGTCAAGCGACGTCGCACATCACAAAGCAAGAACGATATCAATAAGGCGCACACGCCGGCCACAAGCAACTCAAAGGAAAAGCATGGGGTCGAAGAGCAGTGTACATTAGCCCGCTCTATGTCTACTGTACAGAAAAGCGAACCGCAATATGAAACTTGGTCGTCTACCAGCATGGTAGCTGGTCAGTACAGCAACCTAGATCCAATTTTTACGAGTGATGACGAGTAAGTTGAATGCCTACCATGCAACTGAAAAGTTTTCTAAGCTCCTCTCCATGTTAGGTATCTCCTCCTTGGACTCGAGACTGCAGTCCATGTCTATTCTCTTGCGACTTCGCGCCTTCTTCGAACACTTCCATCAACAGCTGGAGATAGCATAACTGGATATAAACTCTCTCCGGCAAACCCAAACTTCCTCTATGTGTTTACGTTGAGCGGTTCTGTGACCAAGTGGGAGTGGCTCTCTGGCGAACAATGCTCGTCTTGGGAAGTAGGTCACAAGACGATTTCTGTCGACGTGTGCCTTAGTGATTCTGGGAACGATCTATTGCTTTTCATTTTGGAACGCAAGGATGGAAAACGTGTGATCGCGCTCAATGCCTCCCCTAACGACGCCTCACAGTACATGATTATACTCGAAACACATGTTCAGATCACTAACCTCAAGGTTGCATGCCAAGGCCAATTTATTGTAGCATACAGCGACCGGCATGTGTTTTTCGGCTGGACAGGGCTTGTTCAGCCTTCCGATTCTGTTCGTTATATCTGGAAAGAGGTCAACTTGCCTGTCAGCGTCATGTGCATTGATGTTCGGCAATACACAGCGTCGAATCGCCCTGGAGCGCAGGGGTCAAAAGATCGGGATCATGCGGAAAAGGTCGATCTAGTCTTAGGTGAACGAAATGGTTCTATTCTCATATACTATGACATCCTGCGTTTTGTCAAGGATGAGGGAGGTCGTCAACATGAAAGAAACCTCACTCCTCGGCGCCTTCATTGGCATAGGAGTTCTGTGAACAGCGTGCGTTGGTCTAAGGATGGTAGGTCTCCCAACCAGAACATCAAGATAGAGACAATTTCACTGATGAACCTGTTCAACGAAAGGAAACTACATCATAACAGGTGGCCATGAATCGGTCATGGTGCTCTGGCAGCTGGACACCGGTAGAAAACAATTTTTGCCTCATCTTTCGTCTCCGATCGGCAACATAGTTATATCTACAAGCGGGAATCTATATGCCGTCAAATTAGCGGACAACTCGATTATTGTCCTGTCAGCGAGAGAATTACAACCTTTCTCTACCATAACAGGGTTGCAGCTGTGTTCCAAAACTGCAAAGGCTCATGGCAAGATTTCACCTGAAGACCAGCCCCTGTTCGAGTGTGTTCCTGCTGCAATGCATCCACAGAACCTCGATCACCTTATTATAGCTGTCCCCGCCTCTCGTCAGATGACTCAGGAAAGTCACCCCCTGGTCAATGCCTCCATGCTTCAAACCTACGATATCCGTACCAACAGCCATATTTCCCGTCAAGCTCTTGCACGCACCAACGCGACTACGTTGAAGATTGGCCCTGATGGCTCTCACATAGTTACTCCGGACGTTACCCACATCAGTGTTTCCAACGATGGTAAATGGATGGCCACCGTCGACAGTTGGAGCCCCTACATACGAGACATGCAAGCGCTGTATCATGGGGATTCAGGAAATAATCATCCTTCGGATGGCTTCCAGGAAACTTTCCTGAAGTTTTGGAGATGGAACAATACTTCCAACCTGTGGGAATTGGTTACCCGAATTGACGGACCCCATTTCTGTGACAAAGGTTCCGTGCGTGTTTTGGATGTTGCAGTACGGGCATACAGCGCGGAGTTTGCGACCATTGGTTCAGATGCAGTCTTGCGTTTTTGGTGCCCGAGTACTAGGCAGCGCAGTGGCTTAAAATCTGACAACCCAGAAGAGCCTATGGAAACCTGGAAATGTCGGAGAGCCATTGATTTGAAAACTTACATCGATGTCGGCATGGCACACTCACTAGGTGCAGCTTCCATAGAATTTTCTCAGGATGGGTCTGTTCTTGCCGTCTGCCTGGGATCCAATGCATGCCTCAACTCCGGACTTGCTATATTAATCGATGCGCAAAATTGCAGCGTCCGTTACAGCAGAGTCGGTTTATATAAGGGCATGCCCTGCGCGGCTGCGTTTGTCGGGTGCAATCTTGTTATAGCATCCCAAGAGGCAGTCTCCGTATGGGATACAGTTGATGATATTGTCAGGGCAGTCAAATTGCCTGGGTCCGGAAGCGTTTCGTCCAAGCAGCCTCGTTTGCTGGCTGCAAGCTCTGAGACTAATACCTTCGCTGTGTCAGTACAGTGCCCACAGAATCATCAGCATTCAAAGAAGAGCCGTATGATCCGATCTTCTATACAGGTATACGATGTTCCCACATTAGCGTTGCTGTCGGAAACCACCCTTGGGCATCATCCAGTTGCCTTACTATCGGCTATGCACTCGAGCGATTATGTTGTTGTTGATGTTGCGGCCAACGTCCAGCGGATTGGCCGTCTCGATCAGAGCTTCCAGAGCAATGGTCATTCGCGTGACCTTGGTTCTCACCTTAACTCGGGACTTGGAAATCTGTTCGGCCAGCATGGTCGTGGGAAGTCTCAAGATCCACAGCACATTAGTACTGGCTCGGACAATCAAATTCAGCAGAAAGAACTGGCTAACGTCTTCGGTGATGCGCCGCCCTTCGTTATGCCCCCCGCCAACATGATCTTCCGCAATGTGGTAGATGCTCTTTCTAGTTAGTTTCAGTTAATCAGGAAATAAATCTTGAGACAGACTATGATTTTACATCGTTACGTTGCTCTACATATTCAAAACTGTAATTTCACGTCCTTGCTCAGCTCCTTAAGGAGTTATGATGGCATACTTCAGTATGTTGTTCGGTGCTTACTTTCACTTATGCTGGACAAACTTCGCTGGGGTTCTGCTGGGTCTTCGCAACAGTTCATTATCTCCCCCATTTCCCTCCGTTGCATTCTGTTCTATCGTTTGTATAGTTATTATATATGTTGTGTCATATTTAATTTCATTTCCATTTCCAATCACATTTTTATATATATAAGTATAGCGGGGGGAGACTGAGGCGAATGGAATGAGATTATCAGAGTATCCCGGCAGCATGCGTTATCTTGAGATACCTAAAATTCTTACTAGTAGGGAGTAGGAGTAGCCCTGTACACCACTGGCACATATGCCCCAGTGCTTTGTATATGTAATCATAAACAAGATCATATCACATACCTAGATCAACTTCACGCTAATCTTCGAATCCTTCTTCGCAATTTGAAGATCCTAGTTCGTAACCACGTTAAAAAGAGCACCCATGTATTTTTAGGTTGTGATCTCCAGGTCTCTGGGCATGATTCTGACTGCGAAGTTGAAGGTTGCGGCTTGTCAGATACCTCCTTTTGTCCGTCCTCCAGATCTACGTCATCACCAGTGAGCCTGGTCTGCAGATGCTGTTTTCCCCTTTGCTTTGTTTGCTTTTCCTCTGCCTTCATCTGTTGAGCCTCAAACCTCCATGTTTTAGCTGCCTCCTTCTCTTCGAAAGCCTGACGTGCTGCTTGTACCGTAGCCGCCCGAGCTATAGGATCCATGCTCGTACGCGTCTTAGATCGGAAAACAAAATCCAAAGATGACCTAGATACCGGTGACGTTGTATCCAAGGTGCTTCCGTTGTCTCGTGAGTATCCGAAAGATGAACGGCCGGTTATATTCGTCTGAGAAACCCCAGGGGACCTCGTGGAAGAGCTATCATGAGTCTGTAACGATAGTCGGGGTGTCTTGCTTAGATTGGTTGTGCCCGGCTTGAAGGACTCTAATCCTGACTGTGTCGGGGAATTGCTCCCCGCAAATGGATCCTTGGGAGAATCATCGCTCTCAAGTATGGATGCTTGGCACGATTGATTTAATGGTGGCGTATAAGCACGTGGAGCGAGACGCATGGGATGAACATATTGTGAGCCTGGTTTATTCATGGCCGAACTGCTGGCTGTGGACGCTTGGGACATTGCACTTGTAGATTGACGATAAAAAGCCGAGGGGCTTTTCCCCGAGGGAGGATGGCTAATCGTTTCAGTCCCAACTGATGCCTTGTCGTATTTCGCATAAATGCCTAAGCCTTCCTGTTCGAATGATGACCGCGAAAGGTCGACTGTGGTCGGCGATGAGCCACCATATGATGCTTTCCTGAGTAAGGGCATTCGCGGCATTTTAATCCTCGCTGACTCGTACTTTCACAATGACAATGATGATAAAGCCAGCCTAAGCACCCAACGTAGTAGTTATGGATATATAATCGATACGAATCTTCCAGACGGCTCGTTGAAGTAAACACAGTTAGGCGAGTTTGCTCGACGAGATCAAGAGAAACACCCTTCCCTTATGGTGAACTTGATCTTCCAGGTGCAATCAGTGGAGGCGTGCAACTCTCAGAATCGCTGAAATAGGAAGATCAGTGAGGCAGGACTTTATCTTCATTGCGATGCGACCCTATCCGATCCTGTAAACTGGACTGTTTTCAGGCTCACTGAACGAGAATAACTGCGGCCAAACGGACCGGTCGCTTGGTCCTAAAACGTGGAGCGAAGGATGCAACTGAAGTTCGTAGAAGTCGTCTTCGGAAGTGCCGTATGAGCCAGTCACAAGTTAACTCACTGAGACAGCCGGTTGTCTCGATTTCCAAGCCACTAACAGAAGCGAAAAAGAGAAAAAGAGTTCAGTGGTTCCTTACGCAATGCATTGTCGGCTGAAATGTAACAAAAAAAAAACAGACACACCAAGACACTTGGTCGCAGAGAAAGGTAGTACGAAATAGAAAGATGGATAATCCTGATGACAGGGTGAAATGGCAGCGATGAAATACGGTAAGTACAATATGAAAGTCAACAACAGACACTCGAACCCTTCAAAACTCCAAGAGAGCGTGAGGGTAAGACGAGACCAGTACGATAATAGATGAGCCGGCGAAGCAAGTCTTTAAGAGGCAAAGCAATGGTGATCGGTGTCGATATCAGGCATCTCCGTCGAAAAAGGCAAGGGAGTAAGAGGAGATAAAGGAACTGCAACAAGTACCCGGGGGTTGGAGGGGTTGTATGTTTGAAGGGTAAGATGAAGAAAAGTAGGAGATATTGAGGGGGGAGGGAAGCGGGGAAAGAGAGAGAGAAAGAGAGAGAGATGGGCGAGGGAGGAGGAGGAGGAGGAGGAGGAAGGAAGAAGGAAGAGGCTAGGAGACGTGATGGTGGTAGTTCGCAGTAGTAGTGGTAGTAGTGAGGTAAATAGTGGAGGGAATTCTAAATCTGGGAAGGCGGCGGTGAAGTCGGCGCGACGCATGCGGATTGCGGAGGCGTTTCTACAACTCGACTAGCCGGCTCTTCCGAACGACGGGCTGATATTTGAATTTTGCACGTCCTCGGATAGTTAGCTAATCATGAGATGATCATAATAATTAAGTTAGCTAGGTTATTAGTGATGATAATGATGAGATGAGCTCAGAGCAGTTAGGTAACTGTCTAGAAGGGAATACGATGTATAGAGATGAGAGTTATAACTAACTAGTAGTTAGTTACCTGATCATGTAGGTATACTGACTATGTAGTGCTGATTACGTCTAGACCGACTCGTCAGGTTCCCGACCGGGACAGACCAACGATCTACACTTGCACTTTCCCTTTCCTTCAGCATAGGGCTTCGAAGTACTAGTACTGTCTTGTACGCCTGGAGACGAGGCAGTATCTACTACTTGGTTGCACTAACCTGACACTCAAGGGAAAGATACATCCTATAAGTAACCTATGAACGGGTCGCGTTGCAACAATCGGATTTGTATCGCGCGTATTATACTCTGACGAGGGGGCAACAATAAAGCAACGTGACAAGCGAGTACCTATACTGACCATCGCAAAGGTACAAAAGCAGGCTACATGGAGGACCGATATCCATATGAGTATATTTAGGCCAGAAAGCAACCCTCCCTCAATCCCTCTCTTTCTCTTTCGCACGCGCGCTCTCTTTTCTTAGCGAAGGTGGCAGAAGACAATAGACGATAGTACTGAGGCCAAGATGGGATGTTTATTTGTCCACTACCATGCTATATGCGTATCTGTCTGAAACCAAGTAGATATTGGCTTATCAGGAGATTGACTTGGGTGCTTACCATTCCTTAACTTCACCTGGCGCCGGTGGCTCAACCCGCACAACTTTATCGCAGTTGAGCAAGCAAAGGGGGTCGTAAGCTAATTTGAGCTACGGGGCGTAGAACCCTGCATTAGTACGAGTTTCATGTGTTATGGCGGAACATGGATGTATGGCTACTCACCCGGCGCATAGCATCCACTGTAGACTCCCCTAGTTCATGTTGCAGGTAATCCCGCTTGACGAGACCAACTCCGTGCTCGCCAGTAACTGTACCTTCTAGTTCAACAGCCCGCTTTACCATCCGATGAACCACAGCCTCGGCTGTTGCTTTCTCGTCTTTATTGAAGAGGATTATCGCTGCCGCGCGTTAGAGCTCATTCCAATTGGCATGGGGGTATTGAAAGGGAGGTATCCATACCATGAAAATTGCCATCTCCGACATGACCGCACATTCCCGCCAACAACCCACTTTCAGTCATGTCTTGTTTGGTGGCCTCGATGATTTCGGGTAATTTGCTTATAGGGACAGCTACATCAGTCGTCCAAACGTGGTCTTCAGGACCTCGCCTCATAGACATAACGCTCCAAAGTGCTTGTTTCCGGGCGCTCCAGAGTTCTTGCATTTCGCTCTCACCTCGGGCAAACTCGAAGGACCGACCCGCAGTAGAAGAAACAATCTTCTGCACCATGTTTATTTGCTCCTTGACGCCAACAGGCGTACCCGCAAACTTGAAAAATATGGTAGGCGCTTCCTTCCAGTGTCGGCTGGTGGACTGACTTTCGTTGATGCACTTCATCTGCACGTCATCCAAGATCTCGACCCCAGCTACTGGGATGCCTTCTTCCACCACGCGAGTCACGCACTCTGCTGCATTCTGTATTGTCGAGAAACTCGCGACTGCGACATTTTGGCTCTTAGGTTTGACCGTCAGCTTCAACGTAGCCTCGGTCACCAGACCGAGGGTGCCTTCACTTCCAATAAAGAGTCTTGTAAGATCGTAACCAGCGCTCGACTTCCGTGGACGTTGCCTGGTTTTAATGATGGTCCCGTCGGCAAGCACTACCGTCAAAGAAAGCACCCAATCACGCATAGTGCCATACCTGTAGGCATTGGTTCCCGAACAGCCCGTGCCAATCATGCCACCGATCATAGCACCAGGGCCCGGATCCGGGGGAAAGAAAAGACCATCCTGAGCGATATGTTCATTCAGCTCCTCCCAGCCAACGGCAGGCTGGACCACGACGTCTAGATCCTGCTTATGGAGACCCAGAATACGATCCATACGACGGAAATCAATGCATACACCACCCCGCGTGGGCGCAAAATGGCCCTCCAAGCTGGTACCGCCTGAGTAGGGGGTTACTGGAATTAACCGTTGATGGCAAACCTTCATGATCCGAGATACCTCCTCCGTAGTAGATGGGTAGAGGATGAGGAACGGTCTTTCTCCCTCTTTCAGGGCGTAGGAAGACCAGTCGGAACCCGCATGCATATCCAAGTCGGCGTTTTGTGTGGAAACATTGTCTTTCCCTAAAATTTCAACGAAGTCCGCCCAAGCAGCCTGTAAATTTGAGGGAGAAACGTTATGTCGCGGTGACTGTATATCATAAACGGGGCTTGTTGACGAAGTGGGAAGCTCAGCAGGTTTCAAAGAGCCCAGATAGTAAGCCCCAGTGCAGAAGAAGGCCAATGCTAGCACAATGACATCAGCAATCAAGGTCTGGAGAGCTCCAGAGATGTTTATGGAGCGGGCCTCGGGCATTAGACATACCGAACATCAACGCCGCGTTGCGACTGCCCTGGGATTGGGACTGGAACTGTGAATATCGTTCCTGTTCAGCACGCTCACGTTTGAGGCGTTGCTGTGTACTTTCGTATAATTGATGCTTGAAAGACTGAGGTTTCTCATCGGCGCGATGGGGAACGGACCATTGCAAGCCTCTCCTCTGAGATCCTAAGCATAGCGGATGGCTGAAGTAGCACCCGGCCCTTGGGAGAAGAACGCGCATGGCGCCCCGCGAACGAAGGTAAGAATCGGCTCTAATCATGATGGGGTAACCGGCGACAGATAGCATGGAAGAGGGACCCTTGTTAAGACAGTAATCTTCTAAGGTGAAACCATCGCGTGGTAAACAGATGGATCCGCAATCAAGCCAGGCGCAAACTATGAGAACTGAGGGAGAGGCTGGCCGACGGTACTGGGAGACGGAGGAACATGAGTATCCGGATTGATGGATGGATGGTAGAACAGATGGTGGATTGGAATGATTGCTAGCTAAGTTGGACTAAGCTTAATGCGGTAAGGCTGCGCTGCGGTAGCTCATCTACAAAATGCTAAAAAAGTAGTTCCTAATCAGATAGTTTACCAGCCAAGGCACTCTCTACTACCCCGTATGCAAGGCATTCTTTTATTAAGCTACCCGAATAATGTATTGAGTTGCAATATAGTCGGAATAGGCCATACTCGCTTCATTACATACCAATAGGACTACCTACACGCAGTCCTTCATTTGAATGCCCGGTACTACTTCGTACTAGTTGTAAGTCAATCTACTGCACGTCAGCCCGTTAGATTGTGCCAACCATAATTATTGGAGTGTACTGAGTAGCGCATTTCCCTCAGTCATTGGATGATTATGGACCGAGTAAACCAGTCCATTGACCAGCCCGTGGTAGAAATTAGTTTGCCAATTATTCTACACCCGAGCATTGAAGAGTATATTTGGCTAGGTAAACTAACTACTTTTTAGTATTAACTAACGTTATACCACCTGAAATACTTACTAATCAATATAGCCGGTCAGCTGCCTTCTCCGGGTAAATTTGGCGCTGCGCCGGTTAATTCTGGACCAATGAAGGGCTTTCCACCCCGCCCTCTCTACCCCATACCTTAGTACTTACGTCGATACCTCCTACCAAGCTACCCAAGATGGATCCAGAAGCAACAAAATCCCTAGGGCGACATATCCGCAAACTAAGAAAAGACCGAGGGAAAAAGGATAAATAAGGAAAGAAAGCGTAAATTTCGAAAGCTGAAAGTTCAGTGACGATATTCGTTTTTCTAGCCATACTCCAGCTCAAGAGCCTTACCTCCTACAACATCTCGAGTCAGCTGGCTTTCTCCCGTGTGCCTCTTTCTTTTCGCCCATCATGAGTACCCAGAATACCAGCGCTCAGGTAAGTGCATTAAACAGTCATTTTATAGGGTCAATGGTGGCTCATCACACCCACCATGAACTCAAAGTGGCACAATTTGAATGATCGCTAATGACCTCAATCACTACCAGAATCTTTCCTTCGTTCTTGAGGGAATACACCGCGTCAAGTTCGAAGACCGGCCAATCCCAGAGATAAAAGATCCTCACGACGTACTGGTGAACGTCAGGTTCACTGGTATATGTGGTAGTGATGTGCGTATCACCAAAAGAATTGAAGGCCTGCCTAGCTGACATGTCGGATATTTTCATCCTCAAGGTTCATTATTGGGAACATGGCTCCATTGGCCAATTTGTTGTCAAGGATCCTATGGTCCTGGGACACGAATCTTCCGGTGTTGTCAGCAAGGTTGGCTCTGCCGTTACCAGTCTAAAGGTAGGAGACTGCGTTGCGATGGAGCCAGGAATCCCATGTCGCCGCTGCGAACCATGCAAGGCGGGAAAATATAATCTCTGTGTGAAAATGGCTTTCGCAGCGACACCTCCATACGACGGTACCCTGGCCAAGTATTACGTCCTGCCCGAAGACTTTTGCTATAAGCTTCCTGAAAGCATCACCCTACAGGAGGGTGCACTTATGGAGCCCCTTAGTGTTGCCGTCCATATCGTCAAACAGGCTGGGATAAACCCGGGTCAATCAGTGGTAGTCTTCGGTGCTGGCCCGGTTGGACTTCTCTGCTGTGCTGTGGCGAAGGCTTACGGTGCGTCCAAGGTTATCGCGGTTGATATTCAGAAGGGTAGGCTAGATTTTGCCAAGAAGTACGCAGCAACGGCCACGTTTGAGCCAGCTAAAGCCGCGGCGTTGGAGAACGCTCAACGGTTAATAGCCGAAAATGATCTAGGCTCGGGTGCAGATGTTGCCATTGACGCTTCAGGAGCGGAGCCCTCGGTTCATACAGGCATTCACGTTCTGCGTGCTGGGGGAACATATGTCCAGGGCGGTATGGGCAGAAGCGAAATTACCTTCCCAATAATGGCGGCTTGCACCAAAGAACTGAACGTCAAGGGCAGCTTCCGTTATGGGAGTGGTGACTACAAGCTTGCAGTCTCCTTAGTAGGTAGTGGAAAGGTGAACGTGAAGGAACTGATCACGGGTGTTGTCAAGTTCGAGGATGCCGAGCGAGCATTCGAAGAGGTTAAAGCTGGAAAGGGCATCAAAACGCTTATTGGTGGTGTCGATTCATAAAATTCGTCAGACATTAGCAACATAGCAGACTGCAACCAGTTGCTTTGGACGTCAGTTATTCCTCACGCTTTCTACTTCCCTATCAGATGGCTTCCAGGTTTGAGGCCTTTTGGATCACAGGATGTCAACTGCGAGGCATCTTTAGGCAATTGGTTCGGTCCAGAAAATATGATCATTTAACATATCTCTCGTGATCTTGAGAAACTATATCCCCGCTTCAGTTTGTGCTGGATATGACTTGGCCATCACAAGCCTGTGCGTCCGAAGTAGTCGTAACAAAGCTCTTGAGGATAGCTGGCTGGATAACACACCGCAATAACAGTTGATAACAATCAACTTCTGGAATGCATATTCAAACTCAAATAACTCGTTTATTGAACATGGTAGTCACAGTGCTTGACTATAGGGGGTATCATGCTGCACGAACCAAGCCTACTGGCCTTCAGTCACCTCACAAATAATGAGAGGTCAACAAAGTAAGCTTTCGGCCGAAATGACGCAGTGCTCTTCCACGACATAATTTGGACAACCGATCAGCCGTTCTGTAAGCAAAGTCAAGATGCGGTGAGCTCAGTATATCGTGGCAGGTTGAGACCAGTGTCGGGTATAATCACCGGAAAACATATGAAAGGAAAACCGCGAATAACAAAGCTGTTGATTAGTGGTAACTCGGGCCAAAGAATACTAGCAGCAGCCGCGACCTCTCCTGTGGTGCGAATCGCTCAAGCGAAATACATCTTCCCATTCCCTCATGCCAGTCTTCCAATTGTTAGTAGTATTCTTTCTTGAGTGTCTGTGATGTAATTGGACAGCACCGTCGTCGAGCGACATGCGACTTCGAATGCTGGAACCATCGCTCGTGCCATGGCCATAGAGAGCCCCGTCACCGTATTGAATCCCGCTGTGGGGGTCGTCCGGGTCAATCTCGCCCAACTCGATCTTTGTGAGAATTATCCGGGCCAGCCGGTTGAAGAGCTCTTCTACGCCCTCACCCGTGAGAGCTGAGATCTCGACTGCAACAGGAATGTTGGACTTAGCCGCCCAGTGCGAAGTCTCTTCGGTACTGACCTCACGACCGTGAGGTGCATGCGTGGCCGTCATTCTCGTTGTGGTATCATAGTTTGAGCGAACGGAGCCGCCGCTTGATCCAAATGGGAAAGACACCTTGCTGGATGTACTAGACGGTGTGGGAGGTGGGCGTGCATTGTCGTCAAGGGAATCGCAAGGTGGTACGGAGTCGGAGGCAAGGTCTGACTTATTACCGGCTAGTAGGACGCTCAGATTGGGGGAAGCAAGTGCACGTGCATCCATGAGGAACGTGGGAAGAGAGACAAATGACGCGTGAGATGTTATATCATAGATGAGAATGGCCCCTGCAGCTCCTCGGTAATACGACCTGGAGACAGATCGAAACCTCTCCGTTCCAGCGGTATCCCACAGCTGCAATTTGATCCGTGTTCGTCGCGGCCCGGTGCCTAATTTGACGATCTTCGAGGAGAATTCAACCCCAATCGTTTGAGATGACAGCACTCGCCCTAAGGTAGAAAGGCATATTAGCGAACGCGTCCAACTCCGGAATGAGCGTGGGAAACCGGGAGGGTTGGCATAGGTTTGTAGATGGGGGTGATGGAGTTCCAATCCGAGATAGGGTACCGTACATTCGCTCTTCACAAATCGGTGTAACACGCAAGACCTGCAATAGCGAAGATATCAGTGACCGACGAAGCCTGAGGAGGTGCCACGGATCATTATCTTCAGTATCAGGACTTACTTTCCCGCCCCGCTCGGCCCTAGAAGAATGACCTTGGCCAGATAGTCATACATGCTCTCGAGCTCCTACATGGTATTAGATGCCGCTAATTGAAAGGGGCCTTATGATGGAAGCGGGCGCACTGATGGCGGAGAAAGATCAACACGATGGGATAGCGCCGCCATACATACCTGATTACTTTCGGGGAGAGAAGCAGTCGACGAAGCATTTGAGAGGTTCCTTTGACGCACCATGGCGCCAGAAACAAGCCATCTAATGGCCCGCTGAATGGTAAAGGGGTAAAAGAAGGAGGGCGGCGAAGAGTCTAGGTACTACGGCGGGTGGTACCTTGGTAGAAAGGACTTGCCCACGATTCGCCGTTCATGCGGGCTCGGGGTAAAAAGTACTAGTAGTAGTGGTAGAACTACTATCGGCATTCCGGCACCTGCCACGCCCCTGGCTTATCCACTAATCCACTTATCAAGCTGCTCTATCTTTATCTATGCAACCATTGACTACAAATTATACTAGTTATGGATGTCGATATCTCCGAGGTCCTCAGCGGCGAGTTTTGTCCTTTTCATTCTTCATTTTCAGTCTTTTATTTACAAATATGGTTCACCATTTCCTCGTCCGGAATCCAAGAATATATCCCCCAGCAAAGCTGGAGTGCGTTCTAATAAGCCAACCATAACTGCAATGCATGTTTCCACCCCAATGGCCACTTCCACAGTAGAATTCACAATCACTCCCGGTCACCATACAGACGACAATTTCTCTGGCACACTGCTAGTGATGCCTTTCACACATGCGAATCATGGTTGTCCATCCCTGGCAACATGACCTATCCATGCGATGATTACACCAGCAGCACTGCACCGTAGTCGGAGATTGAGACCTTGCGGCAGAGGCAGGAGACTTGGTACTTGATGAATCGGCACACTGTCCTGAAAAACTATTTTTGCGTATTTTTGAATCAATACATTCTTGGCCAGCACGTGGTTCACCCTTGTCAGTGGAGAGCTTATGCTCTTTGGCGACTGAAGATGTGCTCGGCGAAGTGAATTTCGCATGCATTTTCGATGGCAGATCGTGCCAATGGCCGCAGTGACAGCAGATGACAAAGAGCATTTTAAACGGGCCGACTGTCTGTACATTTTTCAATTGCTCAATGCGTCCGTTCATTCGCCCTTCCGGCATGTTGCATAAATCGGAGGTTGAAGCTCCCACACTGAGCGACACATCGTTGTCATTATTGTCCAATGTACTTGGTACAGTGTCATCAGTGTGAGGAAAGCTGGCTGGGGCAATGCCATCCTGTCGAGGAAGCGAAACAGATGAGCAGGCTTCGTCCGCAGTGTTGTAATCTTCTGATCGTGGCTCTTCAGAGGATGCGGATATTGACGAAATTGAACCTCTCCGTTGTGTAAGCTTGCTCTCATAAGGCATATGACAGGCTTCAGGTCTCTGCATCCTAGGAGCACCCTGAAAGCTCTGGGCTAGGTTTTGACAAGCTTGAGTTCTATAACGCGGTGGAGTACCTTGAGATTCTAGGTGTCCGTCCCGACCTGCATGCTTCGCCTGGTAGACGATTAAATCAGTTAGGCTGCCATTTGTGTTGTGAGTCCGAGAATCCGACTTCTCGACTCCAGGCTCTCGGCATGTCACTGCATGAGCTTCATCTTGGTTTGTAAGAATGCACTTGCTCAAAGGTGTTTGGAGATGGTGACTAGCCCACGTGTAGCCAACAACAGAGCGCTCCTGCGGGTTCCCAACGATACTGTGAGGCTGTGCAAGGTCTCCTTCGCCTTTATCCTCGTATCTCCCGGATAGACGCCTTGTAACATCTGGATGTGTCCGCTTATACTTGGGATCTATAGCCTTGATAGAATCCATGGGGTTTGATTTATCTTCGATAGGAGCTTGCAAAGTTGTTGTGTTTGAAGTCTCCTTAGCATTTGAAGACAGCTTGGATCTGCTGTCCACAGTTGAGGCCACTGTAAGGGGTGATGAAATGTAGCTCTTATACGGTCTCTGAAAATAACGGTCCGTGGAAGTTCTGTTCGGTGCAGCCCTCAACGAATTGGCTTGTAAGTTAGTCGATGACAGTCCTAGTGAACTTGAAGTTTTTCCACCATCAGCTGCCACCTGAGCTATGCGAGTGCTTTTGTAGCTACCGCGAGCATGCTTTTCCCGTTTATTCAGCAGTTCCGGGGAAGACACCGTCGATGACCGACGATGTCCAGATAACCTCACGTTGCCAGACTCCCTACTTTTAAGGTTGAGGGTTGCTGCGAAGGACAAGCGGTCCAGGTCTGTAGGGACAGGAAGACTAGGGGCTTTCGATGCTACCCTTGGCGCGTTACTGTCGATGGTAACGAGGTGGTCTTGTACAGGGCTTTGTTCGTGCGACAAATTGTGTTCGATACTGCGAGGATCAGGCCCGGTAGAATCATTTGCCTTAGATTCTGTACTGGTAGGATTCGCCGGCATTAGCTCCCGCATGGGCGCAGGCTCAGGTTGGTATGGGGCCAGCGCGTTGTTGATGGAGAGCTCTTTAGATATCACGGCGCCGAAGCGATTAGGCATCTTCACGGCAATGTGAGATCGAGCTGCGTGCGGTCCCGAGTGCAGTCCAGAGTGTGATTTTTCGGCGTCAGCTGGTAGTTTAGTTGGATAATCTCCGTCACTTCTGCTTAGGGAATTTGAACGTGACCGGGAACCTCGCCTCGAACTTGAGAAGAGAGAAGAGAATCGGCGTGATGGGCGAGACTCATCTTCACTCACACTCGATGCCCTACTTGAGCTTCTTATAGGTTGTTTTTTGGTAAGGCGCCGGGACTCTTTCTGCTGTTGGCTTATCCCATGGCGTTGCTCGCTCTTTTCGAGGTTAAGAAACCTCTTCTCAAGCTCCAACCTTTCTGCTTCTAGGCGCCTTGTAGCCCTTCTTTCATTCCTGTCCGTCGCCTTGTTGATCGAAGTAGCGGGGCTGAATGACCCGTGCTTGCCAGAAGACATATCCATGAGGGAGGATGAGTCGGACAGTTGCAATGTTCCCTGGCTGATAGTGTGTGCTGATGACTTCACGAGCTCATTGTCAACCAAACCCGGAAAGGTTGGACCTTGGGCTATACGTGAACCGACATCTTCATTTGTTCTTATGAATGATGCGGATCGACTTGTACTGCCGCCTAGGCCAACCTGGTCTGTCTGCTGTGTCCCCTCTCGCTCTTGCCCGGGGGTCCTTATGGTTTGAGCCTCTATCGCATCCGACGATCGCCTGCGCCTTTCCTTCTTTGAGGTATTAACATGAGGCACATCTTGTCCCGACAAGGCAGAGAGTTAAGGTAGGTAGGAGGAAACTGGTGTATTGGCAACTCGCTGGGACGATGACCCTAAAAAAAAAAAAGAAAAGAAAAAGAAAAAAGAAAAAAAGAGAGAGAGAAAGAAAGAGAGAAAAAAGAAAAACCCTTACATTCACATGTTTATCCAAATGGAAGACCCGTTGTAGCTGCTGTGAGAGAGAAGACCTGCGCTGTCTTTTGGTATGTCCTTTTTCACTGCTGTCCATCTCGGCCGCAATATAGTGTCTCTCGCGGGGAGATTCATGCCAATGCTCATTGCCCGTGAAGATTTATCATCACCAGTGGCCGACTGTGACTCGAGAAATAGTTGATGGGAGACTAGGATTGTCCTCGATTGAAAAAGGATGACTGCAGCTTCGAGCGCATGTATATAGTGAGAGTATGTGTTGTGTAACAACAGTGACTAATTGGTAGCCAGCAATATGGTCGGATGAGATTCAGGACCGCTCGAGCACTCTAGAGCACATCTTTATGCATCTAAGCAGCTCTACCAGGTACTAAGTCAAGAATCAAAGAGATGAGCATGTGCATGAACTTGAAAGAAGATCATTGCGCAGGCCAAGCAAACAGGTAAGTCGGCAAGGGGCCATCGATCAAGCAGTCATAACCCAAACCAAGTGAAGGGTCACGGTCGCACATTCAACTGGACACTGGGCGGGCAGTAAGCAAGAGCACTTAGGCGCAAGGCAAACAGAAATTAAACGAGCTTACTACTGGGTCTACTGAAACCTCAGCTGGTTGCTGTAGTCAGGCACGGTGGGGGGTAGGGCAGGCATTGTCGAGCCTATGCCTCTTCTGGACTATACATAAAAGGTTGCATCTGAAACAACAATCCCTAATTAGTTATCAATCATAAAAACCCAAGACCGATTTCCTCCTCACTTTGCCTACTCATACCGCTTTTTCTTCCATATCGATCCCAACATAGTGTGCGTCTGTCTCCCTTCATCCACAACAAATCCCTCCCCGCAGTCCCAATGTGGCTGGCTCCACGGGGTTATTTAAATTTAGTAACGGGAAGGGTCCAACAACCACCTAAGCAGAAATGTTTGTATGTCCAACTATATATGCTTGCAGTAATTATATATATATATAAACATATATTAGAAAGGACAGTGTAATTATGTTCCATGCTTAAGCGAAAAGATACCAATGCTTATCTGCTCTTTGTGAGCACTAACTCCGGTGCATCCATTCTGCTCCTTTGGCTTAATTTTGCTTTCTGACCAGAAATCAGCAAAGTGTGAGCTCATGGTTCAGCATAGCCACCCGCGCGACACCCGCCCCAATAGAGCATCCCTACATTAGCCTGCTATCCTATATCAACAGCTGTCACTCCAACATACGATATAAGTTCAACAGGATTAATATATATGAGTCTCAAACGCGATCATTAAGGGCACTTCTTCCTGTCTATATTGGTCTAATTGTTTTTTTTTTTTAAGCTGCAAATGGCGGACCACTCTAAAGCCACGTCTCAAAAAGCACAATCTGAGTATACGATGCCTATTGCCTCACCTCCGCCATATTCTGCTTCTGCAACTACTGGAACCGGAAGTCAAGGGCCCCTCCTTTATCACAACTGGCAGGAGACTGTGCCCGATACAGCAACGCTTCCACCGCCACCGATCGCTGGGTTTTTCTCCTCAAGTACAGGAAATGCCTCCTGCGACGATGCAGAGCGTGCCCACGCTTTTTGTGATAAGCTTCCCCTGAATATTCCCGTCAAGCCATCTGATGCTCTGTACAAATCTGCTCAGGAATACGATCTGAACCCTGCAGAGTCACCAAGGTTTGGTGGGAAGCTATCCGTTGTCAACAAGGGGCACTGGAAAGGGTCCACAAGAGATGGGAATGTCGACTGTCTTCTAACTACAGATTTGCCCCTCTACTTCTCCCTCAAGGATTCTCCATTGCTTACCAAAACAAGTAAAACTATTTACTTTGAAGTAAGACTGCTTGGCCTCCGCGTAGGTCCGCAAGGACAGTCTGCCGAGGCCAGCGGGTTCTCTATTGGGTTTGTGGCACAACCATATCCCAACTGGAGATGTCCAGGATGGGAAAGGGGTAGCCTCGGAGTCTTCTCTGATGATGGTTGTCGCTTTGTGAATGACTCGTGGGGTGGGAAGGGGTTCACGAGCAAGTTCAATGTAGGAGAGACAGTTGGTTTGGGGATGACATTTCACTTCCCCACCATGGCCACCTCGGTTTCGGTGGGTGCAGACACGAAGGTTGATGTCGATATCTTTTTTACCCGTGACGGTCAGAAAGTCGGGGGCTGGAACCTTTACGAGGAGTTGGATGAGGATTCTGGAGGGGTAGAGGGTCTAGGAGGAGATTTCGATCTGTATGGCGCCCTCGGACTATTCGGAGGCGTGGATTTCGAGGTTTTATTCAATCCTGCAGATTGGTTATGGGCTCCTGGAGAGGATATCTAATTGTCGCCATTCTGTGCCTTACATTGCTCCGGTAAACGCAAGCCAATGCATGTAACTCTGTCTTAGTGAACGTTCACGGTATGTTAGCTAATTACACCCTGGAAGAGTAAGCGAAGAGTTGTTTCCTTCAAGGCCGTTTGACACAGTAGAAAAAAACGCGTAATACGGCAATGTGTTTCGATCATTCTAATTTGCCTGGTCACCTTAGCTAGCAGTCTATCAGAGTTATAGACAGGAAACTAATAGCTGTGACATAGTTAGGCACAGAAGACGAATGATGATATAGAAGCGTATTACCCAGACAAAGGCGTTTTATGAATGGAAAAAGATCGCCATATACATCCTTGCCGGTTGTAATACAAGCTACTAGACTACACGCATGACAGAACACCGTTGGTGCCGTGGAGATGTTCTAGAAAGACACATGCAGAAATGGCTTGGGGAAGAGAGGGTGTACCCTGTTGATACGCACACATTAGTGTATCGGGGGGAAGCATGGTCTGCATCCCCGTCATTGCCTGGGGATGCTTATGTTACCAATAGGCCTGGTCCAGAACAAGGGAGCCTCAAAGTCATCCGATTGATCGCTGAGGGGGCTTGCCTTGCTTGAGCTGGAGGGACGGAGGGGAGGGAAGTTGACATCATAAATTTGAAAATCAGTGCCACTATATGCAAGTAACTAGCGGGTACTGGATTTCCGAACTACCTAGGATAGAGCAGGGGTGAAGATGTTTGTTCGGAACCTTGACTGCATTAGAGAATAATGTGCAAGGCATTGTAACTCCCTGACCTCATGATGCATATGCTAGTCCCTTAAGTGCCATAGGAAAAGACCGCCCGTTTCGGAGGTCGATGAGTGTTTGTTATCATATGTTGTCGGGGAGGGAGAGAAGTGTGTGTTGGAGAAACGGTCAGTCTGTGTCATTAGACAAAGTCACGTAGCACAGGAAGCTGATAATAATTCGCGTAGCACAGTCCCCATCCAGTGGACTGACCAACCCCATCCAGAACACTTTTCTAATTCTATGGGTAGTATAGAGGCATTGCTGCAGCTCATGGCGTTATCAAAGATCTCACAAATGTTGTAGGAGATTTCTGCATAGGGGTGCTTGCATGTCATTGAGACCAGAAGCTGGCTTGCAGCACAGAGCCAGCCACAGACTCAGTCCAAGGATAGTTCAATTGTTGATATTGCTGCGCCGAATTGGCCCCAACGGCTGTGCAGGAGAAGCATCGGCGGGTCGTGATACTCAACCTATCTAGTGGCAGTAACCATAGGCAAAATAATAATCATTATAATAAAGACTGCAATAATAATAATGACAATAATAATAATAAGAACAACAACAATACTCGCTTCATACCTTCATGAGTTTCGGACTCCTTCCGGAAACTCCGTTCTGCACCCCGTGAAAGCCACGCAGAGCATTTGCTTTTGATTCTCCTGGAGGTTTGATCAAGCCAAACAAGCCCGAGTGACTATTCGGGTAGTAGTATTCGCACAACCGGCATAGAAGTCACTTAAACGAGGCTAGTCCAGTGGAAATCTAGCTCATGCCTAGTTTTAGCTGCTGGATTGACTCGATTAGCTGCAGAAGTGGTGCAGTAGTCAACGTTGCTAACGCCTTTTCCGTGGGTAAGCAGGATGGCCTGGCCGAGCTTCAGGCCCGCAGCCGAACCTCACACGGGCCACCAAGAGCGAGGTCGTCGACTCCCGCGTTCAGCCTATGATAGCACGGCAGCGTTCCACAAATATCCGCCACTCCTACCTACCTAGGCAGTCCGTCCTGCCGTAAGATGCGACTAAACTAGAGGAGCTTGGAGTACTCCGTACTAGCATGAGTAGTCTACCAGACAATAACAATATCACCCTAGTAAGTTTGTGGAAGAGGGGGGCGAAATGAGGGTTCTGCCGTGAGGTCCGGGGAGGGCACGGGCGGGAAAAATGATAACAATGATAAATAGTTATCTACACATTACAATAGACGAATTCCGCACTTTCCTAATCCCCTTGCTACTTCAACTACTACAACTGTCACTACCTCTCTCCTTAATAGCTTGCTATCTTTAGATAGTCGGAGTCTCCTGCGTCGTCTGATCCCTTAGGACGGAAATCAATTCATCCTGACTGGGAGTGGTGGTGGGGGGGGGCGCAGTGTTTACAAATGGTGAAAAGCGCGGGCGGGCTGTGTCTTGGGAAGCACAGGACAGTCTCAGCCCAGTGTGTCGCCCGTCGCCGCCAAACACGTAGACTACGACTAGTAGAACTAACTAGCGGGAGCGGCACAGCTCCTTAGCAAGGTAAGTAAGTTGCCTGCTGTCCGGGTAAGCGAACCACAACGCTGTAGCGGAGATTTGCCCCCATGCCGAGGCGCCCCAGTCTACGGACGGTATGGAACAGTTCCCACCAGTACAAGAGGAAACAGCCCGCGCTAACTTGTGCACAGTCCGCTACCTCCTGCGGCTAATTCTCTATGAGAGTCAGCCTAAGGAGCTCGGAGTGGAGACTCTGCCTCCTCGGTCTTCATGCCAACTTGCGTCTTGTTAAGTAGTAATAATTACTACTACAAGTCCATACATAGTAGGTAGGTAGTATTGATGACTAGTAGACTGACTAGACCCAGCCCGAACCACCCCCCCTCCCTTGATTTCCCTGTTGCCTTTGTATTCAAACTTGTGCAGAAAGTACGGTAATGCTCGCTCAGTGCTTGGGTTATTCTCGTCACATTACATTGTCAGATTAAAAAAAAAGGGAGCAAGCCCTTTGGAGGTTTGGGCCATTATATTGACTTAAGAGTAGCATGGTAATAAGTATATGATTGAGTTACACACACGGCTGACATTCCGATTGACGGCATGAGCTGCATGACATTTCCGCGTCTCTGATGGAAACGGGATTATGCCCTACTAGTCTTACGGTAAGAGGTAATAAGTTTACTTACTAGGTTGATATCAATGGATAATCTTGCCGTCGACGGTTCCAGACTTCGATATGGAGCGTCGGCTGAACAGTGCGTCGAAATCGTGGAGCACCTAGCTCCTCGCTGTACACGGGAAGAATTACAGGTATTCGCTATTATTGTTGCTCACCCACACCCACACCCCCCTATCCTGTTCAAGAGTGATCGGTAATATCTTCTTTTGAAGCTACGCATGAAGTCGTAGAATTCAGCCCGGAGATTATGGGAACGGCCAATACGCGCACTTTACTATGCAGTGGCACCTAGTACTAACTCGTTTAGATTGTGGGGCTTTACTGGTAGGTCAAAGTAATGGTGTGATATTCTTCCGGGCTATCCTGTGGCTTTCTGTTGACACTTGCAAACTTTCCTCATTCCCTCAATTAGTGGGAGGCCGCAGGGGATATTTGGCCGACCGGCGGAATAAGTATACGCCTGCTCTCTCATGAAACCGCCAACAAATTACACAAAGACATAAGTTACTATTAGATTTACTCCTTTCAGGTCAGTATTATCTTGGTATGGGGCACGCAAAACAAGGAAAAAAAAAAAAAAAAAAAGAAAAAAAAAAAAGAAAAAGGGATAGAAAATCCTATAAAGACAGACAAGACAGCCTGCGCTAAAATCCCGGACTATCTTAGCACTTAAATACACAGTAGCAGTTCTGCTCCGAACGCGTTTGAATGGATCCTCGGTCATTCCCGGGTGAGGGTGGGGAGCTCGGCGGAGGCAAGTAATGTCCGTGCAGCCGAGATAGGTACGCGTCTGTTTCAGTTACCTAGAAGATTGTTATGCATGTGTGTGGCTGCTTTTTCGAGGAGCTAAATCATATCCTGACAGCAGTAACCACGCGAATGTACACATTGAAGAACGCCCTTCATACTCTGCAGAGAGGTCTAGAAATATACTATACGAACTTGGTACTAGGGCCGCGGAGGAAGACGGTATACAATTAGGAAATTGTCAAAGCAATGCAACGTCGCCTTGTTTATAGTCTAGTCTACTAGCTTATGGTGAACGGATCGAGACGGAGCAGTTCCATATGAAGCATGGGGACCGATAGTGCTTAATATGAACCCTTGTAAAGATACCACATGTAAACCGCGCATCAATTTATGTCAGTATATTGGAACAATAGAACCTCACCTTCCCAAACTAGTAAGGGGAAAACTCCCCATCTGAACCCCTTAGGCAATTGCATCAATATTCTCCTTGTCCTTAGGTCAATATGAGTCTCTTTACGGAGAATAGAACTAACAATCTGTGAGATTTTTACTATGGTATTGTATGCACGTTGACATACTACATCATGTAGAGTGTGTTCACCATCTTCCTGCTAGCTGCTTATTGCTAGTTAGGTGATCATTTAGCTTAGAATCCCGAACCTCGTTCTAGTCCGGACGGTAGGGTGTAGCACTGCTTGAGTGGAGGAGCCCCGGCCTAGCCTTGGGGCACATAGCCGTTTAAGGTGACTTGCAGGAGGGTTGATTATCATCTGCAGCCACTAAGGCTGGTGGGTTATCTGTACCAATAACTGCGAAGGAGCAGCCCGTATGATGGCTGACCGTGGTTCCATCAGCACGCGTCCTCGATGCCAAGATAACATTGACATATTACCATGCGAGTCAAGTCTTTATTGGGAAATAGAGCTCGGGCCGCACGTTCATTGTTACTAGCGATGCTAATCGTGTGTATGTGGAGTTATTGTCTCTATCCATGCTCTCGAAGAGATTACAGCGGTCCCATAGATGATTGGTTGAGAAGCCCGAGAGTCAACTTACTACTACTAAGTAAGTACTACTACACGGTTTGGTTCTCTATGCCCTTGTTCCGTCCATGGTACTACTGCTAAAGTAGTATTTGTTGGTTACGCCTAAGCTATCTGAGTAGGGTACTCTTGTGTCAGTGTACGTAAGTGAAGAGCTACTGGCAGGATTCACATAATAACTGTCCAAATCATAGTCCCACGACGGCTGCTAAGACCAGTCGAACACCAATCATGGCTATTACTCCAAATTTGGTTGATGGCGAGATAGTAGTCGATCGTTAGCAAGCGAGACGCATAACCTCCATAGATATCTGAGATCTACTAAGCAAGCCACAAGCTGCATATGGAACTCCGTGTCTACCGGGTGGGGAGGGACGGTTGGCCGAAGAGCCCATAAAAATGCCGCTTTGGTCATATGCGGCCCCAGTAACTTCGCGAGTTAAAATTGTGAGGCAACACCAGCATTCCTGTACAAGAGCACATGTGCAGGAGCTGTGCTCCGGAAAAAGTGAATAGCTATGTCAATGTGATCTTCCGAAGCACATGACTGCTCGGGACTGTGACTCAAGGGAACCTTTTTATGATATACCTTACAGCGTACAGATAAATTCCAGCTACTCAAAAATATCATCATGGCTCAGAGTTGATAGCCATATTCTGATTTGGTAGGCCAGAGACCTCTGTCTCGGATTAACTTTCAGCTGATAAATGCATGTTCTCGGAGCCGACCATGCTTATGGGTCATGACATTACTAGCTGAGAGACAGTGGTGTGTCACTGTCTGGGGAATGGTCTCGACTTCGTATTACCTCCAGCCTATGGCAGCATTTGTTAATGTTAAACCCCACCCAAGCTTCGTGATCCATTCTTATTTAGCGGGCGACTGGTTGTGGGAGGCAACGAGTGCAGGTAGTGGGCTTTAATGAGACGGGGTTGGGAGATCGCCGCTAGGATCACCGTTAACCTGAACGTTTTTGGTTTGAGGCCAATGAGACCATAGCTACCACCGATTCTGTATTGTGCGTAAAGTTCCCCAGCACACTGTCAGTGGTGTTTAGGGGGGCCCGTTCTTCGCTTTTCGCCCTTTCCAAGTATCACTTATTCTATGTATACCAGAATGAATTCAATGTCAAGTAGAACTTCACCATGGATTAAGATTTTCTAGGCAAATATCTGTTTTCTCCGCGATGGACAGCTGCCCTCGATATTGGAGGGGGCATGGGGGATGGTGTGCGTGTGTGACAACCTGTTGACAAAATTGTAGCCTAGTGCGCAGTAGCTGGAATTGCTTAGCGAGGCACGCAGTCCCGTTCAGTGTATTTTGTTACATAGCTATTACCGTTTCTTCGCTTTGAGATAGTTCGCCTTTTGCAACAAGTGGGATTCCAAAATGCGAGATTCTGTGCTTGGCCTGTAATTTAATGGCTGAAAGCTACCACTACCATCTAGAGATGCTAAGTAAGTACGAGAAGATGAAGAGATTCACGTCTGGAATGTGGTGAGAAATGGTCATTCGGTCTTCGGGTCATTTTCTTTCCTAGGGACCTTTATCTCAAAATTCCCGAAGAACTTTGGATGGGTGCTTTGCTTATCTTTCTCCCTTTCCATTTCCATGGTCGCAGTATCATCGCCTAGTCTACCATAGTTAACATAACTTTGTCCGGCTGACCTTCAATATTATTATGTGCTTGGGAGGCTCAAAGAGCTGTGCTGATCGGTACGGGCTAAAAAGAAATTAACAAAAAAAGAAAAAACAAGAAGCCATGTGCCATGAATAAAACAAATGCCTTTCTTTCCCCTTTAGTTGCGAGAACCTCTATCTTGATGCCCTCAACATAATAAGAAAAGAATCCTGAGGGTGAGATGGGAATATGTAAACTAGTAACCTCAATTATTTCCACATAATTTCCGACCTCTGGAAAGGTTTGTTGTCCTCTCTGACAACTATTTCATTTATTTTCTTTTTCCCCATTCGTTTTCCTCCCGATCGGAGCTTCTTGTCTAGGCCGATGGTCTGCTATGTTGGCTATTTTAGTTCTCACCAATGCCACTAGGTAGTATGCAGCAGCAATCTGCACCTGGATAGAATTAGAAATTGTATGTTGTTACAGGATCAGACTCCTCGAATGATGATTTGAAGAAATTACTATGTCGTCACTGTCATGTATGGAACAGCTCTGATTCATTTTCGGTAGCGGCCATTCTCTCCTTTGATTCTTTGAAAATCCCGGGAATTCATGATTATAGCAAGCTTGACATGTTAATTCGGATTTAATGGTAATGCTTCAATAGGGGGAGCATGTTATCTCTCTTCACATAGACGTTAAATTACGCATGGAATTCGGAAACGAGTGAGATTTTTTCCCCCCGTTTCCTCTCTCTTTTTTTTTTTTTTCTTTTATCCTTGTTGGTTGATCATCCAGCCGACAAACGAACTCTGCCCCCCCCCCACCACCTCTTACCAAGTATTATCTAGGTGATTTTGCCTGTCGGCTCATCGGCGTCACTTGCCCATCGGGAATGATGAATGAGCCACCGATGATTTTATGTTAGGTTTATCCAATCTTTTTTTTTTCCCTTTTTGTTTTTTTGTTTTTCTCCGTCTGATTTTTACTATTTTCAATTTGGTCATTTTTCTCAATATCCGATATTTAAATGATTATGAATTTTGTTTATTCCCATTTAGGGTTTTTTTTTGCGTATGACTCTGTATACTTTGCCCCTTTCCATCTATTCAGTCCACCTTGACCGGGGAAGGAAAGAGGCGGAAAAGAAAAGAAAAGGAAACAAAGCAGAATGATAGAATAAACCAAGATAAAAAAAATTGAAAAAAGAAATCAAGGAAGAAGTAAAGAGGGGAAGTAAGTCCAGAAAGCAAAGATGGAGAATGTATCATCCTGTTGCAGGGGAGGAAAGTGTGTGTGTATGACCATGGACGGTGGAGTGGAAAGGAGGGAGGCATTTCTCTACTCAAGCTTCGCTCTGGTAAAAGTACCTTAGGGAGAGGTGGCTAGTACGAGGAGATACTGGGCCTACTCCATAATAATGACTCTCGTGTTTAGGAAGTCTACAGCGTCCCGGGCAGGATGCGCAGAACCGAGTGGACTAGATAGTGCTAAGGAGGTACTAGGACGGACCGGTTAGTACGGAATACTACACCCCCAAAGGCCCCAACACAGTTAAACCACTGCGAATTTCGGAGACGCCCACTAACGTGCTTTTAGCTCCTACTTTAGCCTTAGAAAACACACCCACACACCATCAGCAGTCTCCACCCTCTCTGGCCCATGTCACTGCAGTGGACTGCACAGTAGCTGCATGGACCGCCGCCAATCCTTTCTCCACCCGCATTATCCTCCATCAGTCCATCTAGATCCAGGGTCTCTGACGCACGAGGCAAAAATACACCTGCATGACACTCAAAATGACAAAGGAACTGGAGCCCACAAGTAACTTATTTATATTTCTCTCTAGGGATTGGCTCAATCCATTGTCTGGATGCCGGACTTGAACATGTGCCTTCCCTGCCATTCCGTGCCATCGACTCCATCTGCAACAAATAAGAATCCCCAATGTTGCATGTTCGCCCATAGGCATTCTCATCTTCTGTGAAGCCAATTGACCTCAGAGCTGGTCTTTCAGTTTCTTAGAACTTCCTGACGAGGTCTTGGGCTATCTTTATACCCAGACATTCGTTCATCCTGTTCTATCTTTTTTTTTTTCTTCCTTTCTTTTCTCTTTCTCTGCCTCTACTTCCGTCCTCCTATCCTGTTCATCCTACTAGGAGACCATATACCCATATTCTCTCTATCTCTCCTCTCCTCAACTTGTCAATTATCAACAAAACTTTTATGCTGGCAGAGCGGTGCCCAGCATTTTCGTCATTTTCTCTATCCCCCGATAACGCGCCCCTGTGAGCACAGTGCGCAGTGCCAGTCCCGGTGTCTGTAGCTTGATCCAGCATTGGCGAGAGATCGGGGACGAAATTCGGAGTGAAGTCTATAGCGACCGAAGCAATCAATTGGCTTGAGGAGTGTAATCCTAGGCCTGATCATATTGCTTCAATCATGGAGTTTCCGTTCATGCGAGCATTTATTGCCCTCTTGTTAGTATTGACCTGAACTGGCCTGAAGCTTACTTTTGATGTATCACCAGTGATTGGACATCTGATTGTATCGAATCTCTCTAGCTGACTCCCTGATATATAGTTTGTATCGCTACTTCCGTCTTGTTGTGAATCTCTTTTCTTTCTGGACATTCAAACCAATTCCTCCGCCGGAGAATCCGAAGTTAACTGCCCAAGATGTAACGGTTATCTTACCAACGTTAGAGGGATGTGGTGATGAACTCGTGGAAACCATAAGAACGATTCTCGACACCCAGCCCTACGAACTCCTTTTGGTCACCATTGAAGCGAATCGACAAAAAGCCGAGAACATGCTGAGCTTGATGCCCGCTTCGAAGTCAAGAATCCGCTTGTTCACCGTTACTCACCCCAACAAGCGTCGACAAATGACTGAAGCGATCCCTGAAGTCAAGACTACTATCACGGTCTTCGCAGATGATGACGTGAGTTGGCCACGCACAGTCCTCCCTTGGATGCTAGCCCCTTTCGAAAAGGATGAGCGATTCGGTGGTGTGGTAACTTGTCAACGTCTGAGACGGGCTGTTTCGCCATCATTCTCTCAACGCATATGGGGATTTCTGGGTGCACTTTACTTGGAACGAAGAAACTTCGATTGTGCGGCAACAACGCATATTGACGGTGGACTTCCCTGCATGTCAGGCCGGACAGTCGCATACAGAACAGATATCCTTCAGAATGAGGGATTCACGTATGGATTTACCAACGAAGAATGGTGGTTCGGAAAGTACCAATTGAACGCAGACGACGACAATTTCATTACCCGTTGGATGGTGTCGCATGGCTGGGAGACTTACATGCAATATCATCCTGAAGCGGAGGTCTTGACAACTCTGGAAGACAACCCCAAGTTTCTCAAGCAGTGCGCGCGCTGGTCCCGAAGCAACTGGAGGAGCAACCTCACAAGCATGTTCCACGAAAAACACATCTGGTAGTAAGTCTACCCTATCTGACTTGTCTGGTGAGCGTGCGTACAATGCACACTGGGATGAGTGTTTGTCTCCTGTTATCGAATGGCCTTTCATTCGCAAACCCTGCTTGCCTCCCACATCGTTGGTCAACGACGCCGTTGGATGGTATTTCCCTTCATCCCGATTGTCATTTCCCAGATCTTTCTACAGGCATAAGGAACTGGCCGTCGGCCTTGGAAGGCTGGGTCGCTCCTAGTCTTGGGATCCGACTGTGGAAAAAAAATTTTTTTTTTTTTTTTTCGTTAGGCCGCTTACTGTAAATGTCTGTCTGATCCGCACGCTAACGCTTGGTTTACTGTATTACTAGTCGCCAGCCTTGGAGCGCATACGCTGTTCACTTGACGACGCTTTCGCCGCCAGCTTTCCTCGGCGATTTATTGCTCCTTATACTATGTCACAAGGCTACGGTTTCTTGGGACAATGATACGCACGCGTTAGCTATGCAAGCTCTCGGACTGTGGATGTTTATTAGCAAGTTCATCAAACTTCTCGGACATTACATCCGTTACCCGGTTGATGTTATCCTTTTGCCGGTGTCCATCCTCTTCGGCTATTTCCACGGAGCTATTAAAATATACGCCGTGCTAACTCTGAATGTGGTAAGTTGCAGTACCCCAACACAACATGCGTTCTGTTCCGTTGTTTCGTTTCTACAGAGGGTGCATGCGCAAGTGCAGCCTAGTATCTTTGGGCGACGCTTGTAGCATGGAAGTGGGCTCTAGCCCTTGGCCTGCTTCCGTGCTCGACACCCAACCCCTCCCATAATGCAATTGCATTGGCCGTGGGCCTCACCTCATCCTCGCCCTCCCTGTATCCACCCACGGCCTTCCCCATCTTGGTAACCCGATTTTGCCTTCTGCATCGCTTTGATTTCTACTTCCGATTTCTTTCTGCATTCCGGCCTTCCACTTTTTTCTTAGGTTGCTTGTCACTTTTTCCTGGTTTCTTTCCTCATTATTGGTCTCATTCCCTCTTCTTATCATCTGTGCTTCGCTGTCCGAGTTTAGTACGGTGGCTATTACTTGTTCCGTCTTATTTTTTGGCCTCTGATTCTTCCCTTTTCACGCAACATCTGGCCTTGTTGAACGATGACTACTCCTTGCTATCCGACTCAGATTGGCTAACCGAACTATTATTTTTTCAGACCACATGGGGTAGCAGAGACGGTGCCGATGATTATGACGCGGAGCGGATGAAGAAGCGAACGGACACGGACCGTATGAAACGGCCTTATTACCCGAGTTACATAACTCAATGAAGCCCACATGCGCGGTGTGTGGACATATGTCAAATTACTAAATGCCTTTGCTTTTACCTTGAGCCAACCTTCTTATCGTGTCCGTGGTTCAGCGACTGCTCGCACCCCGGGCGTGCCTGTCCTGCTGGTTACTGAAGCTCGCCTTTGATATCCCAGCGACCTTCCAGCAATCGCTCTAGAATCTCGGTTGCACGATACACTATTACGATGAGATGCCTTGATGACGCTAAATTGGGAACAATGAGATTAGGGTTCCCATGGCCTTCAGTTGATGTATAATTTCTCTTTGCACAAATATTTTTATCTTTTCACTTGACCCTTTCCTCGAGATTTAATGGACCGATCCTGTTGCACGCACGGCCCTGTCCAAGAAAAAAAATATCCCTCCTACGCTCGGATTGACTCCTCCATCCAAAATTTGCCCTGTGCCTCTCCTTTTCTCGGTCCTTGATTGGTGGTTGTTGTTTGGGTCTGCAACACCAGTACCTGACACAACCTTTCCAATCCTGGACACTCTGGTTATTTCAAGCCTTCTGAGTTCTGTAAATTATAAAAGCGTGGGCGGATCTTTTCTTATCCAAATTGGCATGGTTACTAAATGTGCTGTTTCCCTCACTGCCGCCTGTATGTTCAGTTTTCTTTTTTTCCATCCTTCTCTGCTTTCCTACCCCTAGACTCTACATGTGGGAAAATTTGCTGGAGTGTTCTCATCTTCATTGTCGATTTGGGTTTAATCTCCTTCGTACACTTTATGCATAATATTTAATGCTCAATATGCAATCAAAATAATCAATTTGAAATGTGCTGTGCTTATGAAATGGGTGCGATGCGATGTATGAAAAGTCTAGGTGTCTCGTTTATAGATAGGCGTCGCCAGGCATCGTCGTAAATAGTGCAACTGATGCACATACATATATGTCTCTTTTCACTCGCTCCGTATCATGATTACCTTTTATTCGCTCTTGAAGGTGTATTTTTTGATTGCTTGTCGCGAGGACGATCGGTATACAGCCCTCCAAAGAAGCAGGTGGACCGCTGTTGTCTTCATCATCTATCATTGCTTCAATGCAGCGACCAGCGAAGATGGTATGTGGCGGAGCTGTGGCGCATGTGGCGTTCCAATCGGAGACTAGTAGTTCTCCGCAATACGGCTTACGAATAAGCTCAAACCTCCGGTTTACCAATCGGTCCGCTTCACAGGAGAAAAGACGCAGAAATTTGGTTGAAGAGTCTTTAGAACTCCAGGAGGAGCCACGCCAAATATATCATATCATTGTTCGAACCAACTCCTTTGTATTCGCTCGATCATTTGACTGAGAGGCGATGCCCGCGTTTCATCGGGCCGTTACGGCTATTTCGCGGCAGGCGGTCTTCAGAGGTGCGCAACGTCAATATGTTGTTGCACGTTCTATCAGTGCCTCAGCATTGAAGTCCGCCATTGCTCATCCCATTACTACTCATGGCCCCCCACCTAAGGCCCCTTCACCTACATCTGCCAATCCAGAGCTACTACAGCAAGATGCGGCCTTGTACCAGAAAACCGAGAAAAGTCCGCTACCAGGAAAACCATCTGTGCTCAAGAAGCGATTCTGGAAGAATGTTGATGTCAAGCAGAAGCCAGGTACGCATTTCTTCTCCTGCGATCAGTCTACATGGGACACTTGCGTTGACATGTTTTGTTCTCAGATGGGGACTATCAGGTCCTGCTAGACACACGCCCTATTCGGACACCTTCCAAAGACGTTTTATCCATACCGTCAACGAAGCCATATCTTGCACATGCGATCGCGCTGGAGTGGGATGTCATGACCACTGCCCAGCAAGCGCTAAAGAACCACCTCATCCCTCTAACTTCTCTGACCGCCCGTGCAGCGGATATTGCCGCAGAAGATGCTCGAGGCGAAACTACCACGAGAGATCAAATATTGAAAACAGCGATGCGGTATTTGGAAACGGACACCCTGTTGTGTTGGGTGCCGGAGCAGAACGCTTACGCTGCTGATGAAGTGGATGCCGATGGGAAGAAACCGGAAAGCCTCCGAGAGGCCCAAATTCGGGTCGCTCAAGATACAATTGCCTTCTTGAGCACCAAAGTATGGCCCGGTGTGGACATCCAGCCTATCCTCGACACCGATAGCATATTACCAGCCTCTCAGCCTCAGGCTACAAAGGACATTATTCTGCAGTGGATTTCTGGTCTGCAGGCCTACGATCTGGCTGGACTGGAGAGAGGAATACTGGCCGCAAAGAGCTTGTTGATTGCAGTCCGTCTGGTCGCTGAATGGAGTGAGACGTTCCGAGAGGTGCAACGACCGGGCCGCGAGAGGTTCGGCATTGAGGAAGCAGCGGAGGCATCCAGCCTAGAAGTCAGGTGGCAGACTGATATGTGGGGAGAGGTTGAAGATACCCATGATGTCGACAAGGAAGATTTGAAGCGCCAGCTCGGCAGCGTCATTGTATTGGTTAGTGGAGAGACGAGGTGACTGTTCTAATGCATTTCATTGGAACCAAGCCAGCGGGACCACACATTCTGTACAATATATGTCAACAGAGATTTCTGTCTCTGTTTTATTAGAGAACAGTGTAACTATAGAGAGAGCCCCTTTTCACCTGCTGAGACCATCGCGCGTAGTTACTCCGGAGGTAGTGAAACCCATCCGTCTTGGCCCACGCGCGGGAAGAACATCGTCATCACCATCTCCTCCATCATTTCTTGCGACTAGTCACGAAAGTTGTACGCCAACCAGTCCAGAAGCCTTCACTTACTTCTATTTTAGCTTGCCTGGTACCCTGCAGATCATTATCCGGTCTACCTCTGCTAGTTCCGGGTTTAGACAAGTGTTGGAGGCCAGCAAGACATGACGGAAAGGGGCGAAGGGTGAGTAAACTCTCTCTGCCGCTTCGGTTCCCCGGGACCTCGTGGTTGAATCACCGCAAGCCATACCCATCATCCCTTCAGCTATCTCACTTGTGCGTGGGTCCTGGGATGAATCATAAGCAATCGCTAGGTTGTTCTTGAATTAAACCTCCGACCAGAACATAAGGAGCTCTCTTGCCCAGCCTGAAACCTGGGGTTGCCCCGCGATTTGGGCGCTTCGCTCGCTAACATAACATACTGTTTCGCAGACACAAACGGTCTCGAAGTTCCCTGGCGCTGGCGCTTTTACACCGCGATAGGTCGAAGGATAACCGTGAAGAGCCGGTCGTTCGCGATAGTGGCTCCTCCGAATCCGCCACGTCTTCCCTTGCCAATAGTACTCCATCCATATCTGGAGTTCCAGCTACCCGAAGCTCCAGCCGCCGAAGTACACGCCCTCAAGAGCCAAACCTACGTCCCATGTCTGCTGAACCGTCACAAGAGCCCGCGGGCCATCACAGAAGCGGGGATAACATTGAGAAGCTACCCTCCATATCACATGCCGAGACCAGTAGCATGTCTTTAGACCAGTCAGTCCGGACTTTTCGTCTATTCGAGATCTTACGGAGCGGCGACACGAATGCGATTTCGAAAGCCATCAGAGAGACCAAGGAGCCGCAGGGAGCAAATGCCCTTTCTGGGACAACTATTTTACACCTTGCGATTCAATGCGCTGAGCCGCAAGTTGTCGAATTCGTGCTGTCCTCCAGCCAGGACCTTGACATAAACGCGCGTGATCGGGAGGGCAATACACCTCTTCATTTGGCCGCTCAGCTTGGACGAGGTCCAGTGATTCGCGAACTGCTAAACCAACCCTCTATTAACGATTCGATCATAAATTACAACGGCCAAACAGCTCTTGATATTGCGCGCACTCCAGAAATCTTCCAGCAACTTCAGCTAGCTCGCTCACTGTTCATTGACGTCAAGACCCAAGAGATCCAAGCGCTCGTCTCTCAAGGAGAATACGAAAAACTGGAGAAGGCGCTCGAAGAGCCCCGTGTAGAGGGCAGCATCGATGTCAACAGTTTAGATTTGGTAACGGATCCTGCCACTGCCCAGTCTGGGGGCACATTGTTGCATGAGGGTGCCAGGAAAAAGGACACACAACTGATTCAGATCCTATTGATGCATGGAGCGGATCCCTTCCGTCGTGACAAGAAAGGGAAATTGCCTCAGGATGTTACTAAAGATGACAAGACCCGTGCGATCGTCAAGAAATCTCCAGCAGCAGTCATCGCACAACGTGGCATACAGGAAAAAGCGATTCTCGGCACCAGCGCAGCTCAAGGTGTGCCTGGCCGCTCAGGCGGTAGCGAGGCGCCTTTTGCTGGCAAGGAAGCCCGTGAAATGAGGGGTTACCTAAAGAAATGGACTAATTATACAAGTGGCTATAAATTGCGATGGTTCGTTCTAGAAGATGGTGTGCTGAGCTATTATAAACACCAAGGTATTATGCTTGCCGGTCTGTATAGTTGTTTCTTGGCCATAGCTGACTGGTTACTTCTTGCAGATGATGCGGGCTCCGCCTGCCGAGGAGCGATCAATATGAAAATTGCTAGGCTCAATATGGATGCGCAGGACAAGACCCGCTTCGAGATCCATGGAAAGTCATCCGTCAAATATCATCTCAAGGCGAATCACGTTGTCGAGGCAAAGCGTTGGTTCTGGACTCTAAACAATGCCATACAATGGGCCAAGGATGAGGCGAAGGAGGAAGAGAAGCGTCAATCGAAACATGCTGAAGTACTTCGCCAGGCCAAGATTGAGCAAGTGGAAGGCCGATTGTCCGAGACCATATCCGACTCTCCAAGTTCAGCTATTCCTAGATCCAACGTGAAGAGCCTTGCACCCCCTTCCATCAATATACCAAGTAGCAGTGGCACACGGCTCAGCACGTACGCGTCCCACACAACCGCAGGGAGCGCGCCCGAAGACGAAGAAAGCTCCTTGTACGGGTCAATGGAGCACGCCGCTGCACCAAATGAAGTCAATCGGGTGCTGAGCCATGTGACCTCGGCGCCAGATATTGACGGCGATGACGAAGAGGAAGGTGACTATGCGTCCAGTCATGATATGCAGCCCACGGACAAAGATGCTTTGAACATCACTGCCCAGTCAACGAAACTCCAGCTTGACATCCTTGCCAATGTCGCGTCTTCGCTGCAAGCGGAAAAGTCAAAGAATCCTGCCACATCACTCTCCGATCCAGCAGTTGATCAGGCTTTAGTTGCTTATGAAGCAGCTGTGAGTAGTTTACAAGGCTTAGTGCAGAGCCTTTTGAAGATATCCCGGGACCGTGATGCGTATTGGCAGTATCGCTTGAATAGGGAGGCATACTTGCGCAAGATGTGGGAGGAAAGCATGGCAAGGATCGCTCAGGAACATGAGGAGCTCCAGTCACGAATGGGCGAGTCCGAGGAGAAACGTAAGCGTACCAAGCGGGCGTTGAAGGAAGCGTTGGAGTCAACAGCCACGAGCCGTGCAGTCAGTAAAGCTCCGTCGCGCGCGCAGGTTGCCAGTGGAGAAGTTGCCGATGTCGAACACGAAACTCAAGAGCCGGAGCCAGCAGAAGTCTCGCCAGAATTCGAAGATCGAGAACTTAGAGGTACTCTTCGTAGTAGGAAGTCGGCTATGTCCAATATCAGCACTCTCTATGACTCGGAGTCTGAGGATGAAGACGAGTTCTTCGATGCCATTGATTCCGGAGAAATTGAGGTGGAGAAACTTGCTGGCTCGGAGGAAGGCGAACAGAAGCCTCTGGAGGAGACCAATGAGCTCCGAACCGCGAAGAGATCTGAAATTGTGCCTTCGTTCAAGGGATATGAAGAACCCATCCGGCAGAGACTGAAGATGGATTACGACAATAGACCGAAGATTTCGCTCTGGGTATGTTATCATCCCTCTTGGCCATTGAAGTCGTATGTAGCTGCTGACATGTGTTTGCTTCTAGGGGATTTTGAAGTCAATGATTGGGAAGGATATGACGAAGATGACTCTCCCGGTATCCTTCAATGAGCCTACATCCCTGCTTCAACGCGTGGCCGAGGACTTGGAATACGCAGATCTACTTGATGTTGCAGCGGATCGACCCGATTCTATGGAGCGTCTGGTATATGTCGCTGCATATGCTGCAAGTGAATATGCTTCTACGATTGGCCGTGTTGCTAAACCTTTCAATCCTCTTCTTGGGGAGACATTCGAATATGTCCGGCCGGACAAAGGGTATCGGTTCTTTGTCGAACAAGTCAGCCATCATCCCCCGATTGGTGCTGCTTGGGCCGAGTCGCCAAAGTGGGACTACTATGTAAGTTTCAGATGCGTGCGTCCCTCTGGACATATGATTGACGCTGACATCTTTTCTCATAGGGCGAGTCTGCTCTGAAGTCCAAGTTTTACGGAAAGTCGTTCGACATTAACCTTTTAGGGACATGGTTTTTAAAGCTACGACCAGCATCTGGAGGAGAGGAACTGTATACCTGGAAGAAGGTCACATCTTCCGTCATTGGCATTATCACCGGTAGCCCCACAGTGGACAACTACGGCCTGATGGAAATCAAGAATTGGACCACAGGCGAAGTTTGCTATTTGGATTTCAAACCAAGGGGCTGGAAGGCTTCATCCGCATATCAGGTGACGGGCAAGGTCGTGGATCGGGATGGGTCGCCCAAGTGGAGTATCGGTGGCCGATGGAATGATAAGATCTACGCGCGCCATACCCCAGGGTTCGAGGCGACAGTTTCCGGCCAGGATCCTGAATCGGCCAAGACGTTCCTGGTCTGGCAAAGCCATGATCGGCCGAGCGGGATTCCATTCAACCTCACACCATTCGTCATCACTCTGAACGCTTTGCCCGAAGGGCTCAAGGAGTGTCTCCCACCTACCGACACACGACTTCGACCCGATCAGCGTGCGATGGAGGAGGGTGAGTATGATTTAGCCGCCACGGAGAAACATCGAGTGGAGGAGAAGCAGCGCGCCAAGCGGAGAGAAAGAGAGACGAAAGGCGAGGAGTATAAGCCCAAATGGTTCAGTAGGGCCAAGTGCCCGGTCACTGGTGAAGAGTATTGGGCACACAACGGACAATACTGGACGAGTCGCGAGAGCGGCGACTGGAGCGCCTGCGAGGACATCTTCTAACTTGGTACTGTTTGACTTGGGGTTCGCAAGCGGACTGTCTCTACCTATGTAATTAGAACCCAATGGATCCGTGCCTTTGCTATTATTCATCTTTTAGTTTTACTCCCTCCCTCGTAACTTAAGGTACTAATTCTGGGGACCGGCCGGGTGAAATCACGTGCACGCGGGCGAAAAGGACCGCCGCCGCGTGGGAGAATCAAGCCACTTTTTACTGCAAGAGTCCTGTTCAAGCGTCGCGTTGCACCCACAATGACCGGCGAATATACTTGTGGGCGCTGTCTGCAGGTGCTCCGGCGAAGGGCTGTTGCCCAGAACTCTGTGGCTCGCTGGCATCAAGTCGCCAGTCCAAGGCGAGGGGGATACGGCTTTCCCGCTTCATGCGTGCGGAGCTTGAGCTCTCGGAGCAGTGCTTCCTTTAAGTCCAGGCCTATACAAGCCCCAGTCCGACAGAATACTCTATCGTCCAATTTGTCGGCCTCCTCAATTGCATCGCAAAATGTCAAGTCGATTGTGCAGAAGGCCACATCTGCCACATCTGCCGCCTCGCCAGAGGCCCGGGCACTTCTGAAGCCGAACAACCTGTTTCACTCCTTCTCCCAGTCTCCAGCAGCTGCAATCCGACAGCGTGCGGCTTTTATCAAGCAGAACGCCTTCTGCCCCCATCCGAGCCATCAGCAGACTCGTTTGCCCCTGTCCCCCCACGATCCCGAATCGCGCAAGAGCCAGGTGACCTCGGAGAGTCTGCCTCCCGCGCACTCTCATTTCGAATGTCCCGACTGCGGTGTTCCGATTTACTGCTCCGAGGGCCATTGGATGGATGATTTCGAGGCCCATCTGGAGATTTGTGAGACAATCCGACAGATCAATGAAGACGATCATGACTTACACTCCGGACGGTTTTTCCCGGAGTTCTCGTACCCCGGACTGCAGGACGATAACTTCGTCATTAACATGACGAATTGGGACACTTTCCTGTACACACGAGAATTCGAGGCCATCAACGATGATCGAAGCATGCGACAAGTAACGAGAATGCTCACCTACCCTCTCACAATTGGAAGTGTTTTGCATGAGCTGAGCCCTTACAATGTCCGGAAAGAAGGCAGGCTTACCGTGGAGGGTCTCAAGAGTGTCAGCGGTAAGTTACAGTCTCTCTCTCTCTCTCTCTCTCTCTCTCTCGTCTTGTAGGTTCGCCAGCTAACCTATTGGCTTTATTCAGCGCTCCGGTACACCCTTCACCCTCCCAAGACCGGCGAGGGCGTCGACATCCAAGGACTACGACTCAAGGCTCCTCCCGTGCGCATATTCATTTTGGGAGCTCGCGCCGAGTCCTCGTTGCCGCGCGAAGTTTGGCTCCAACTTAGCTACATTTTCCCGCGCTCCCTGATCCATTTGATCTTCATCGGACCGGAGAGTATGGCCAACCGGGATGATGAATTCCCACTACCCGAGCGCACCTCCGAGAATCCCTTCGGTGGTATCGTGGAGGACAGACTTGGAGGACAGTTCAAGATTACCACGTACGTTGACTACTTCCACACAATGTACAAAGCGCAGTACTTCCAGCCCTTCGATCCTTATCTGGACTGCTTCATGCTCTTCCACCCGGGTCTGGGACACCCGGCCAGCTCCCACGAATGGGAGGAAACGCTCCCGCAGCTCCTCGAGACCAAGGTCCCCATCATCAGCACGGGCTACACGCAGTGGGATATGGAACGTGACATCAACTGGGTCAACGAGAAGTGTGCCGGTGAATTCGACATTCTGCTCGAACCCGGTGAGAACGTTTTCCGCAGTTTGCGCTGGGATCTCAACGATCTGGATCCCCATGACGTGTCCTGCGGTAACTGGGGTCTTTGGGCTTTCAGAGGAAAGAGGTACGAGGCGACTTTCAAGGATCAATAGTGTTAAGTCTGGAGGGTTTGCCTGTTCTTGATGTAACGCGATGTTTATTACTGTCCCCTCTTTTCCTCTGTCCCTCTCTGTCCTCTACCCCGCATCTCCCATATTTTCTCACCTGTATATTATCCCAGCTGCATTTCGTGTCTTGTCTTCGTTCATATGAATCAGATATTGGTCGCAATGATGCGATTGTAACCTGTCAGTCTTTATTCCGCTGTGTACATTCTCAGCTATCATGTCAAGCATGTTGACCTTGGTCGAGTCAAAGGTAGGGAGGTCTACGACAGTGCCCAGCAGTGTCTCCCTCTTCACTTTTACTCTTCACGTTTGCTATATGGGCGCTTCTGATCCTGCTTCGGACGAGTAACGGAGCAGCAGGGATAATACCAAGAAAAGGTTTTACAGCGTAAGACAGAGGGTGGTCCAATCTGGGAAGAGATTAGATAAGCCCAGCCTCAAGGATGGATTAAGCAAACATCGCTGGACTGAGGCAAGACCCAACGTTGCCGACGGATTGTTGAGTTCCTACTTCGCTACGTCATTGCAGATTGAAGCCTCACAGAGAGCGGGAAGAAGCAACATTACCGGGATACTTATGTGCATTCCAGTAAAGGGAAGAAGGAAAAGATAAGAGGGGAGGAAAAAATAGTCAATTATAAGCATTTGCATGAATTTGGAAATAAAGAATGTGCAAGGTACTAATGTCACAAATCAGACAGATGAGCAAATGCTGCCGACCCGTCAAATGGACATATGCAAGGCTTGATGGATCAAAAACACGATGAAAAGAGAACACACGAGAGGGAACTACTGTCCGAAAGGAGAGCTCAAAATCATAGTTGTCGATAGTACATATATTGGATGCTTCTTCTCAGCGGGTTGTCGTTAAGAGTTCCTTTCTCATTGCCACATCACCCTCCGCTTCTCAAACTTCGTGCAGACAGCTATCCACGCCACTCTGGCATTACCCGGGAGGCATGACCATAAGATAGCAGTCCACTCAGAGTATCTTAGAGCATGATAAATCCTGCAGCAGCGAGGACCCCAGCAGCCATACCTCCAGAAAGCTGGACGACCGGAGCGGCGGCGCCCGAGTGAGTAGCAGATGCTGCAGCCGCAGTAGCGGATTCGGAGTCCGAACCAGAGTTTGACTTCGATTTTGAGTCCGCGTCGGTCGATGTCGTGGTGGTCGGGCGAGCTGATGCCTTGGTGATGTATGACCTGGTGAAAGAAGCTGAGGAGCTGGCAATGGCGGAGCTAGAAATGGCGGAGCTAGAGACACGACGGCTAGAACTTGCCATATGGCTTGGCGAAGCGGAAGAGCTGGGATGGAATCTGGCGCTGCTACTGCTGCTGATGATGACAGCACTGCTGCTGGCTGTATGAAGGGGGCTGGACGAGATGGAGGTCGGAGTTGGTGCCAGCGGCGTGGATGCGACATGCGTGCTTGAGACGGGCACAGGTGTTTCTGTAGGTACAGCCTGCACCGCAGCAGAGGCGAACGGGGCGAAGGCCGCACAGGTAACGAGAAGGACCTTGGAGAGATACATCTTATTGGCTGCGTATGTATATGGTTTGCGAATCAGAACGCTGACTGGGATCGATATGCCACGCGGACGTGTAGTATGCACTAGAGAAACCAGGCTGAAGTATTGATGTTGATGTTTATATAGCGTTGAAAAGCACTGGCGCTCTATGGAACCTTGATAGAGACGATAGCTAGTAGCTGATGATTTTGAAGAAGTCTAAAGAGCGAATGGAGCTGGAAGGAATGGCAGCTCTGGTGGTTTGCGTATGTATGAAGAAGGAGCGACAGCGCAGCTGGTGAACTCCAGTTAGAAATGCTCAGGAAGAAGGTGCGAAGAAGAAGAAGAATAGGGGGGAAAGGGAAAGACAGACGGGCTGAATTGAGAGACAATGGAGCTGCCAAGGGGAAGAAAGGAGGAGTCAGATCTGACAGATGTCTGATGGGGCAGTCTGCCGTGCCCACTTTTGCTACGTACTTTGGAGGGGGAGGGTCATCGCCAGTGGATCCGGTCAGCAGGGAGACACGTCCAGATCATTGGGTGGCGGATGAAACCCGAATGAGGCGTGAAAAGATTGCATATCTGGGCCTTGAAGACGGGCTTCTAGACCCTTGTTGCGGGAGGCCCTTGAAACGTGGCCAGCTCAATCAGGATGGCGACGCATATGCATGGCTGAGATGACGATCCCGGTGGAGAGGCTGCAACGGTTCTGCGTAATTAACCTTTAAGCTCATCCCTTGACCCGTGGGAAAAGCAAGATCATCAGGTGCTTTCGTGGCAATAGATCGAGACTGACATGGATGAAGCTATGATTGGGGATGATGAGTGCAGGATCGAGGGTGGGGGTTCAAGGCACACACAATTTAATTAATCTGTTGCAAGTGGAGTCCGACCTGGGCTCTGCAAAGCCGAACACCAAGAAAATCAAAATGGAATGGAATGGAATGAGACAAAATGATATTAATAGCCGTTCTTCTAACTTCAACGCCAAGCACGTGGGTATCTTCTGCTGTGGGATCGTCTAAAACTATTATAGTGATGAATAGAGCGCAGTCCAATGAAGGAATAACATAATAAAGGTTTGAATGATGTGGTCGGTTGGGGGCACCTTACTCGTCTCTAGTAAGAGCAGGACCAACTACGTCCATACAATGCCCACCACCACGGCCACCATCATCCAATATCCAGATCCATGAACACCAAAGTGAGTTGCAGCCGAATCGGCGGCAGTCGTCCCGTTGGCCAGGGTGCCGTTGATATAGATTGATTCCGTGCCGTTCACATCAACCACCTTGGCCACGCTCGTATTCCTAGGTTGAGTTCCATTGAATAAGGACTCATAGTAAGTGCTGTTACTATTTTCATCGCATCCACATTCCAAGTACTGTTGGCAAATGCAGTTCACGGGTAATGACTCGTTTTTGTGCGAGGTATCGTTCATATAGTGGTAGTGATAGCTGTAAGGGTAGACGTATGCCCCATATAACCAAAGGCCCGGGAAGTAGAGAGGTACAATGGCCGCTGGCAAGAGAAAAGGCGTCAACCCCAAACGTGATCGTGCCCCTGCTGTATAAGGGGCAGTGGCACCACCTGCGTAGTAGTAGCCACCTCCATACGCCGGACGGGTTCCAGAACCACTGCGGGATGTGCCCCCGACATTGCTTGAAGAGCTGGTGGAGCTTGTTAGCCTCAATGTCTTCTCTTTCCAATCAACTGACATTTACTCACCTGGTTCTTGAGCTACTTCCACTACTTCCGCTGTTCCCTGTGCGTCCACTGCTGCTGCTGCTGCTCCCTCCACTACCACTTCGACCACCACTTCCTCCTCCACTGCGCCCTCCCCCGCCACCGCCCCCACGCCGCTTAACTAGATCCAACAATGATGAAGAATCTGCGGAGAGAGTAGGATCTCGGGTTGCAGGCGGAATGCTGAGTGCGGTGACAAGGGTGATGAGAAAGAGGGCCAGCGCAGTGGCAACTGATATTATCTTCATAACAGATGAAATTGGATAGTGCGGGGTTAAGTGATGTTAAAAGAATCTTTGTTGCACGCCAACACAACCATGCAAGGGTGCTCGTCAAAAGTAACACAAGCTGCAAGTCGGTGCACTGCAGAAGATCGATAACCGAGGTCCAGTGACTATCGTAACAGTGTTTGTCTGTCTGCTTGGTGCTGCAGAAGGTGAATAAATAATCTAGGCGTCAGAGCAGGACAAAGAGGAAGAGAGAGGATTAATATATGATAAAGAGATTCTTTCTGAGTAAGAGTTTGAGAAGGATAAAGGCGCAGCAGCATTGAGACTGAGAGTTTTTGCTGATGAAAGGAGACTTGCCGAGCACCAACTCCCCACCAGAGATTAAGCTTCCACTATGCATGCAGCCCCGTTGGGTTGATCTCCACAACACAAGGGTAGGAGTTCGGAATTCTGCTGTATTGAGAATAGAGGGATGGCATCAAATGGACCCTGCATATCTTCAGATGCATGGTAACATGTGGCTGAGTGGAAGGTAATACAAAAGAAAGATCCCTGGGTCCACTATCTCTGCGCCTCAAAGTGGCAATGCTAACCCAAACCCATTCAACAGTCCAATTCATGGACTAAATAGTTACTTGTCTCCTCGGATCCTACGATGGAAAACTAGTTACTTAATAGCCTTCCTTACTCAGCAGTTCTTGCATTTACTTTCCTATCATCTGCCTTCGTAGTACAGCCTTATTGAACACGAGCAGCTTAGTTTCTTGGCCTAGTCCTCGCCACCTAGTGGCGTATGGCTGAATTCATTCAATCATCATCTGGAATCTAAGAGGTCATCCTGTGATACTTATGTCTTCCAACAAGATTTGGTATGCATCCACTAATGAGTTATCTGATGACCTCCGACAGAGCCTCATCATCAACTCCGCTTGGTGCCGAACAACCGAGCCTGGCTCGGCTTGGAGTGCACAGCCCCCTTCTGGGAAATTACCTTTCCTCATTGTTGTTGTTGTTGTTGTGGCTTCACAAGGGGCCTGTACACGGGTTCCCACATCTGTGCCCGAATCCACTCTTCTAATTCATCTTCATTCGCGGGAATTCCCTCCTCTTGAGCATGCCCTTCTTCGACCGCCGTCTTAATAACTGCTTTGGCGATGTCGACGCTAAGCTCGCGTACATCCTTGACGTCAGGTAGAAGTGGTCCGTCGGGATCCTGCAGTGCCGGCGACCGCGCTGCCAATGCCTTGACTGCACCCACAAGCATCTTGTTGGACAACGTTCGTGTTCGCGACAGAACTGCGCCCAATCCGATTCCGGGAAAGCATGTCGAGTTGTTACATTCCGCTGCAAGATCAAGGGAACCAGGCATCAGCTGGGATGATCCTATCTTCGCTACGTAGTGGGAAAAGCACATACCTATCTCATACTTTCCTCCGTTGCGATCGACGGGTGGGAAAGGACTGCCGGTGGCTATCAAAGCTCGGCCATCAGTCCAACGATTGATGTCCTCAGGCTGTGCCTCGTGCAACCGAGTCGGGTTACTGAGGGGGAATATAATTGGCTTTTCGACGTGCTTCGCCATCTCGCGAATCACGTCCTCGGTGAAAGAGTTTGGCTTAGTGGATGTACCAATCAAGGCATGCGGCTTCACCTTCTTCACTACCGAAAGCAGATCGCGCGAATCTGCATCAGGCCACTCTTTGTCGTCTCGCGCAAAGGGTACTTGGGCTGGCGTCAGTTGATCTCCAAGAGATTTGACCAGAAGACCCGGTTTGTCGAGACACCTAAATTCAGAAACTCAGTAAATGTAGGGTCGAAGGAACTCCACAACCCGATGCATTTCCATACCATATCTGCTTCGAGGCTTCTTCTTTGGATTTGTGTGTTTCAGTCGCGATGGTATCAGCGAGCTGCTCCGCGATGCCAGTGCCCGCTGATCCAGATCCGAAGACGACTACACGAGCATCCTCTAACTTGATACCACCCACGTGGAATCCGGATAACAGGGCAGCCAAAGTGACACACCCAGTTCCCTGAATATCGTCATTGAAGCACGGAATACGCGATTTGAATTTATCCAAGATCCTCTTGGCGTTATGAAGGCCAAAGTCCTCGCTAAATGACGTCAGTAAAGCTCAAGATGGATGGCTGCGAGAGTTCCTATGCAACGTTGACTACTCACAAGTGTATATATGCACGGGGGAACCTCTTTCGAGCCGTTTCCACAAACTTTTCCACGAACTGGTCATATTCCTCGCCTCTAACACGCGACTGTCGCAGGCCCAGATATAGCTCGTCCTTGAGAAGTGATTCATTCTGTATTCGATGATTAGCACCTGCCTGATTGATACTTGTTGCTGCCATACATCTGTACCACAGTCTAGGACCACCGGCAATTGCCGACTTGGATGTATCCCAGCACACAACGTGGTAAGGGCCAATTTGGCAACCGAGATCAAGATGGCGCCAACGCCTTGGTCACCAATTCCTAAGATCTGTGACTGGTTAGACATGTCGTACATGGAGTGCATGCTGATGTCCAACTTACCTCCTCGCCATCGCTGACGACTATATAGTCGACTTCCTCGCCGCGACTGAAGTTGGAAAGGCATTCGTCAATCCTGTCTTGGTCCCTGATGTTCAGGAAACAGCCCTCTGGCTTCCGGAACAGTCGAGAATAGTTCTGGATTGCATCGCCTTCAGTGGGAGTGTAAATTATGCTAAGCATCTCCTTGAGATGGGTATCAATCAACTTTAATATACGTTAGTTCGCTGGTCGTCTTCGAATTTTCTAAACACACGCGGGAGGTCAATATGTATGTTACCTTGTAGTAGAGAACCTCATTCTGCGCCTTCATACTAGCCATGAACGTGTTCTTGGCCAGATCATTATCTCGACTGCTATATTGCTCGTACGCCCGCTGAACCTGCTCCTCGAGGGTCTGGATATTGGGAGGAAGCAGACCATGAAGCTTGAATATTCTGCGCTCCTCCTCCGTGAACGCCGAGCCTTTGTTGAACTGGCATGACTGCAGCGCATCTCTCCCCTACATCTGCGTCAACAATAAAATTACCCATAACTCTCTCAGGAGACCGTACCTCAAACGGGCACACCAAAGGTCCAGACGAGGCCCGAGGAAGATGACTGAACTTGGAAGATTTCGACGATGTAGACATTCTCGCAACCGACGTGAGAGATGTATGGCGCTGCAGCGAAAAAGTGGGAAATGGTGGGTTGGGTTTAAGTCTCAGGAGAAAACGAGCCATTGAATGAGAGAGGGGTCAAGACTAGCTGCGTTTGGCTGTTTCTTAAGGGGGCGCCGGGTGATCCCTGGCGATAGAGCGGATTCTTATACCCTGAAAGTCTCCCCAATCCAAGCCTGTTTATCGGATAGCCGGAAAACCGGTAAGCCGAGTGAAGATGCAGCGTAGTCAGGGCCTGAGAGGAAATTCTGGTGGAGCAATTGGATTAAGATGACGCTGATACGGCTATGACGTAGCGGCGATTCCGTGAGCTGGTGCTGGCAACGTCAAAGGACCCATCTGCCTTATACTCAGGGGCATTGATGCAATATGGGCTCCCAGTGGTAAACCCTCTGTCTGTATGCTTACACTTCCATTCTTCTGGAGTGAAAAGCCGGTTCATTGTCGATGGAAACGATTGCAGTCGATTGTTCCACGGGCATCTCGGACGATGGCACCACCATCCTTGTTCACAAGGCCTTGTCCCATCCACGATATAATGGTATCGTGTCTTTTCGATATCCAATCAGGATCCATTTCGGGCAAGCCACATCAGGGACCCATGGACAAGCTAAGCCAAGAATTGATGCGAAAGGTGCATATGTTGCGATGCTTGTCTGTTAATGGATGGGCTCGTTATCATGCTTATCGGCCATATCAAGTCACATGTCGATAAGCGAGCAAAGCAATGATGACTCATTGCTAAGTAAGCGAGCCTACAAAAAGCAAGCACGTGCGCGCCGGCTTCTTCTGTTTTTCATCTGCTCAGCCGATAATCGATTCACCCACCGTCAGAGCCACAACAACGGCAGCTTGCAGTGCCAAATACGCTGGACAGCAGTAATTGAGACTCTTAATGTGCTAGGTCATCTTTTCTGCTTCATCTAATGAAGATCCGTCGTGCTGCATGTACGGAATACCGCCAACACACATATCGAAAGAGGATTGGCACCCTATCGCAACTTTGCAATCCAGCTGTCCCAGGTTGTTAGCTCTGTTCATAGCCTTCGGGCTGGACAAACAGGGTGCTTGAGCTTCCGTCAAGGACTCTCCATTTTGGAGAACAGTCATCGCATGTCACGTCTTGTGACTGTGGCCGACTGGAGCTGGGTTGTCGGGACCCTTCGGGGTTCCGGTTTTGATTTCTTTTTTCAGGTTGCTAGAGAAATTTCTTAGGGCCTTCATAGTTCATGTTGCTCGCGTTTAAACCTTGCTACGAGAGCATGACTCCTTGCGCACCTACATACTTGGCGTAATAGTATCTTTTGATCTAGATAGATGCACTCTGCTTGTTATCCTTAAATGCGAATTGGTTACTGTTGAATGAGATGCACTTCCAATCCTTAATGTAATCCGTATTACCCAGGGCCTAGTCCAGAGGCTTCAGTATCTAATCTATAGTTTACTCTTTCCAGCAACAGCATCATCGTCGATAATCTTCACCACCACCTTCCCCCATGTCTCCCGGCCACCCAGCGCCTGCAGCGCGCGAGGCACACTCTCCAATCCTACAAAGCTCTCGTCCTTGAAGGCCGTACCCTTGAACTTGCCCTGCGCCACAAGATCGAAGATCCCCTTCCAAACCGTCTGTACCGTCTCCTTCTCAAACCGTGCATACTGGCCCCAATGCAATCCAACCAAACTGACGTTCTTCAACAACACGCGATTCAGCGCGACCTTCTCGATCTTTCCCGCTGCAAAGCCAATAACCAAAAGGCGTGCATTCCACGCCACACACTTCAGGCTCGCCTCGATCATCCCGACCGGATCATATACGATGTCCACCCCGGCCTTCCCATTCCCCGAGCGATGTTGCGCACACAACCGCTTCACCTCCTCCGGCCAGCTCTTCTCCCGATAATCAATGACATGATCCGCCCCGAATTGGCGCGCAATCTGTCGCTTCCGCTCCGTCCCGGCCGTCGCAATCACCGTCGCCCCCTTAGCTTTGGCAATCTGCACCGCGGCTAACCCGACGCCACCGGCCGCCGCATGCACGAGGACCCAGTCGCCCGGCTGGACGTTTGCGCGGTGCACAAGACCACCGTATGAGGTGGGAGCCGTGACAAAGAGGCCTGCTGCATCTTCGAAGCTCCAGCCTGCCGGCACAGGGAGAAGAGTGTGCTCTGGGGCAAGGATATGGGTAGCGTAGGCGCCTTGTGTAGCGCCAAAGACTCGGTCCCCGACTTTGAATCGCGGGGACTGCGCTTTGGTGGGCACGGCTAGGATGGTACCTGCGAACTCTGCGCCTCCAATCCAGGGTAGAGGAGGCTGGTGTTGGTATTTGCCCTGGATTTGAAGCAGGTCGAAGAAATTTGTACCTGCGGAGTGGATCTCAATCAGGTACTCCGTTGTGGATGGGGAAGGCGTGGGAAGGGTTGCGACTTGGAGATCCTGAGGCCCCTGTGTGTTGTGGGAGTAAGTCAATCTGTCCGTGGTAGAGCGGTGGCAAATCTAGTATAGGTCACTTCGTTGTTACCGACCTTGACATATTCTTTTACTTGAATGGCTCGCATGCTGACGACTGAATGGTGGCCGTGCTGTTTCTTACGGTGAAGCTGGACAACTGCAATGTAGGAATAGTGCAAAGAAAGACGGTGAGTGAGTGGGTGGGTGAGAGTGGACTGTCTTGGGATGGGGCTATTGATTGTGTTGGAGTTGCGGTCTCGATTTGGGGTCAGGACACATCCATTTGGTCTGATGGGACCCAAAGGGGGGGAAGCTTTCCCCACACCGGGGGTTGAGCCGAGGTCCGTCGTCGGATAACTGACAGAGGAAACTCCCCAACTCGGTACCTAGGCAAGTTACTTTTGCCTTACTCTACAGCATGAGCCGAGAAATCGTCGGTTGATAGATGAATGGATTATATTGTTAAGTTGACTTTATATAACTAATGTGGGAGGCCGGTGTGTGCGCCCTTGTATAATAAAATAGTTGGCATGTATGAGGGAACCAGTCCTTCATTGGCCGATCGTCCAGTCGATCTGGCCATCAATATATATGATATAGCCCGTACAAGCATCATTAACCCCATGCACACATAGACTGACAAAGGAAAATAATACAGAAAATTCCAAACTCCTTGATCCCAAACGTGGATATCATCAAAATCAGCACACTCCACCCCATGATTCGGCACAACCACAATACGCCAGGTATCCCCATGATCCAAGTGCCGGTTTCCTTGGTGTACAAAATGTAATTTTCAAATGTCCCCGCTCCTTTCCAGCGTCCAAGCAAAGAGAAGGTGAGGGTTCAAGTGAACAGCAAAGACGAGATGCAAAAAGTACAAGTGAGAAGAATAGATCAACCTCAAAAAATGTGTCAAGGTGACTAGACCAATGTATGCAAACCAAGGGTCCAGTATGAGAAAATATTAGTTTCACACAAATAAAGCGACGTGCTCCTGGTAATGCTTAAAAGTCGATGCTCTGAGGCCTGTGCACAAGTGGCTCAGGTCCAGGATACGGGTAGAGGGGCGCACACATAGCAGGATGTTGACCATGGGGATAGAAAGCGGACGGAGACACGATCCCCATGGCGGGTTGACCAGCCGACTTCGGTTGGATAGAAGCCTTCCGGTCAAGCGGCCGTGTTTGCGAGCCCTTCTGATCCAATCTCGGATGCCCGCCAGCGGTATCCTGAACATATGGAGCAGACATTGCACGCTTCCATGACTGAGGCCCCTCGTGTAGGTCAGCCATATGTTGCCGCCCGATACTAGAAGGCGGCGGTGTCTGGGCGTGTGGTGTCATCAGGTGCATGGCGGGATCGATAGGAGGGCTCAATGGTGCCGCAGTGTAGAATGGACTGCCAGCCTCAAGAGGCATCGAGTACCACTGAGGAATTGACCACTGAATTGGTCCAGCTGTTGTCGCGGGTGTTTGCATGCAGTCCGTGGTGACAGCAAAGGAAGGATCATGGAAAGGCGACGCCATGCTTGATGTTTGGTTGGCCAACATGCTGTCCATCAATGGCGACGTGTGCGGTGAGTCATATGAGTTGGAGCTAGGAAGGACCATCACGGAAGAGGCGTGGGAAGGATCCCGCTGCTTCTGGGAAGGGCTCATCATGGGAGCCCACACATTGGAGATGTTTTGTCCATCAAGGCAAACTGTAGTAGGGAGGTCCTCATGGTGCGTGTATGCACTATTGGCCATGTACCATTCCGGTTCGGTGACAGAGATGTCTGATGCGACTGAGCGAAGAGGGGGGCGTGCTTTAGGGGAGACTGTGGAGGACTGGGCCTTTGGGGATGCATCTTCTTGACCACTGTCATCTCCGGTAGTCTCCTGTTGGCTGTCGTCGGATTTCTTGCGTGTCTGGCGAGAGGGCTTGGTGACCCTCCACTTCTTCAATCTACTCCGCAGCTGAGTTTCACTTGGAGGCAGAGTTAGCACACCGGTGGAAACCCATTTGAGATATTTCCAAGAACCTCTTCTCACCTTGGGTTGAAATCATCAGAACGGATTTGCTTGATGACCTGCTTCAAAGGCCATTCTTCATCCTTGTATAACTTGGCAATCAGAGCCTTCTTCCTCTCCCACACGTCAGATGGGATTGAGTTCTTCATATTCAGTTACTTCTTGTTGAAGATGTAAGTTTTGGAGTTGGGAAGGAGAGAAGGATATTGAAGTATGAAGATGAGAGAGAGAGGTAAGGCCTCAGGACTCTTAAGGTTCAATGACTGGTTGAACCGTGTAAAGAAAAAAATGAAAAGAGGGACGGAGAGAGAAGACACTTGAGAGGCCTTATGAGAAGAGAGAAGGTAGATGATATACACAGATGAGATAGGGAAGAGGAAGATCAGGGATGATATAGTAGGATGATCGGGGAGGATCTCAGGATATATGTACTCCGTAGTCGGGGGGGTTTGTGTTCCATGTAGGAAGAGGAAGAGGGTCCGGAGCAAAGTACCCAATAGAGAGAAAGGACCAGTGGGAAATCCCCCCAGGTACACACTAAGGTTGCTAGGAGGAGAGGAAGTACGGAGGGAATGAATGAAGTGGGTGTGGATAGGGACCCACGCTGGAGAAAGACGCCATCGCTCCGGCCTACGGGGCTTTAGACTCTATGGAGGAGAGAAATGAGAGTGGATGAGGGGGGACAATGAGGGAAGAGAGTGTAAGTGAGTGAGTGAGTGAGTGAGTGAATGCAGGAGGGAGGCAGAAGTGGAGCCCTGAAAAAGAGTGGATATGGGACACTGGATGGTGCAAGAAAGAATGGATGGGTCCAGGAAAAGGTACTCCATGAGCGATAGCGACGGACGCTCGTGCGCCTCCCCAGCAAAGAAAAAATAAAAAATAAATAAAAAATAGAAAAAGAAAAATCCTGAAAAAGAAAAAGGAAAAAAGGAAAGAAAGCCAGCCAGAGAGAACGAACGCATGGGAGATCGACGATGGCCAGGGAACGGCATCGGCCATGCGGCCCCATTGGGCAAGAACTGAGTGGGGTCCCCTTTCGGCCGGACTTTTTAGCTGCTTCTGCTGCTGGTGGTACGCCCATTGTCTCGGGTCCTGTCATTCAGGTTTAATCCAGGAGCGCTTTTTCCATGGTCTTGGGTTGGAGCCCTGAAGTAAGCTTTTCCGTCGATCCCCGGGTCATGATTTGGAGAAGCAACCAAAGGCGAAAGTGCGCGTGCAATTCACGCCAGCCATTACCGTGGAGGACGACGATGGCAAATGAATGGAAGGGGAAATACCCCGGAGGCGAGACAATTGGCTCTTCTTTGCGTCGAAAAGAGGAAGAAAAGTAAGGATCACCTATCTCTTTAACCACCGGCACTGGCTATGGCACGCGCTGGCCTGGTTTGTACCATTCGATCTCCTATCTTCTATCTTCTTTTCCTATTCTTTCTCTATCTCACTTATCCGATAACCCGTGGTAGGCAGTCATGGATCAGGTACCCAAAACCATCGTTGGAGAGCGCCCCCATCGCTGCCTTCTTCTTATCGATGTGGTCAACAATATTACAGTATCAATACTTCTAAAATTTACACTGCGCAAGAATGAAATAAGAAATGAGATCATGATAATATTAATAATAAAAAAAATAATAATAATGGAAACTGATGGATCATCTTTCTCCAAGGTAGACTAAATCAGTACCTAGTAGTTAATCGCGGGATATCTTGTCAGTCAGTTCATGTCACCTGCTTACTTCCTTTTGCTCTCTTTCTCTTTATGTCTTCCTGCTGCAGTTGGGTCCTTTGGCCCCTCCTTTCTGCCCCGTCTTGCTCCGCAACGCATTGTTCTCATTGGGCTGCTTGGTTGTCATCCCGTCAATAGTGCCAGTTGACTTATACATCCTTCACTAAACTACTACTTACTACGACTAAGTAAGTTCTTCCGTTCTCCCTTGCTCCATGTCAAACTGACGGCTCCTTCAATCGCCTCCCCCTGGCACTTTGCTTTTTCCTTTTTCACACTTCGCTCTGCAATTTTTAAATTAATTTACTAGAATTAGTACTTTTCTAATTTATTTTTATTTTTACTTTTAGCCTGTTGCGCGTATCTCTATTTGCCCCTCAAGTCATTTAGAACTCAGATCGATCTAGTCTTAAAAATTGCACAATGGAGGTACTCCCAATTTGGCATTGATGGTCCGATCAAACAAACCCAATCTCCTGCTGGGATCAAGAAGAAAGGAGGGGGGAGGGGATGGGGAAAACCGCTGAAGGAGGGAAATTAACGGATACTGAGATCATGGATGGGTGATGCCCACGTTCCCAAACACCCAACAAACACAAATCCAGACCGCGGGGACAGTAGGCACCTCGTTCGCCATCGCGGGCGATCTCTCTAGTAGTAGTTAGTTAGTCCTTTCGTCCTTAGTCACTCCTGGCCTTACCGTACCTAGTGCGCCGTACTTTAGTGCGCGACTTAGTGGCCCTAAAGGAGGATCTCTCCTTCCGATCAGGAGTCTAAACTGGGTCGAGAACTTGGCGCATCTGTCGAACTGCCTGTTTCGGAAAGCAGGTGACTGTGAAGGAGGCAACGGATCCGGAGAGGAAAATCAAATTCACCCTGCCCACTAAACTAAATATACACTGGCCTGGATAACAGCCTAAGAGGAGGTAGTAGTAGTATCTACTACTACACTTTACCTACCGGAGAGGATATCGCAGATAGAACTAAAGTAGTGCGGGCGGAATAGATGTAGATGAGATCCGGCACAGGCCAGGATCCTTAGTTGCTTACCTAGTACCTTGCTACAATCCCTACTACACCTGTAGGTGCAGGTGCATCGGGAATTGTCAAAAGAGCTACGAGGGGCGAGCTGCAATGCCATGCAATGCCATGCGCAGTGATGCGACATTTGGTACCTTGGTTCAGCACGAGCTGATTGGTATCTTCTCCGATCGCGCCGCTGATGAAACTTGGGGGATCCAGCTGATGCTGGTTACTACTTACTGTCAATGATCGGTCCTTTTGACTCATTGGATCGGAAATTCCCTCGATCAATTCGAACCACCCCAAGGGTTGTTGTAACCAGTGCAGTTAGTGGTGGTGGTTTATGCCTCAAGAGACTATCGAGTCATCCCACATGAGGTACATCATTTGTATCTTGTATTTTAGATGTAAATACTGCCCCCTCAGTGAGGGTTTCCGGGGGAGTTGATTGGTAAATACCAACTGATTCTTGTAACTCTTTATAATACTCGTCAAATTGGGGTACCCGCCAGCTAGGTCTACTATCGATTATATCTCTCTCTTGAAGTCAGTATTTCTTTTTCCCTTTCTCTTCAACATTTCGTTATCATCAATCATTTCGCTGGTACGTTATCTTTCGTCTACTTACGTTCTGCAGCAAATGCCATCTTCCGGACGTTACCGAGGGTGTTGTATCTCCGTGGGATGCCGCGGGCATGTTGGCCGAATCCAATTTTGACAGGTTCCCTTTAAGTTCTGGGTCGGGTCAAGTCGTTGACTGGCTGGAACCAGGTGCTGTCTGTAGCCACTCGTCTCGTTTCCCCCTCACCCGTTCTTTGTCAAATTATGGTCCATCGCCGCAGATGGGGCGAGTCTGGTCACGGGAAGTAAATCGGCAGCAGAATGTTTCTCCTCAGCCGCAGAGCAAGCCAGCACGCAGAAAAAGTACGCCCCAACAGGAGGCAACATCGGCAGAAACTCTCAGTATGATCATGCTTTTTCTGCATCTTCCATTCGATGCGACAATTCTCTGCTGGGTTACGTGCTAGTATCTTTCTTCTTTCTTCTTTCTCCTTCCGAGCTGTTCGGGAGGAGCTGAAGGTCCAGAAGCAATTATCTGCGTGCATACATGGCCGCATCGATCTCGGCAGTCACAATGCATAGTCGAGATTTTCTGCAGCTGGAAGATACTAAGTATGAACCTACACACGGACCAAAGTACATACCCAAGGGGCGATGATAATCTTACAGCTGGGTCGAGCCCTCGCCCACTGCTGCAGCAAAAAGGAATTGTACATGCGTCTCTTCCGACACGAGCTGTGACTGAGTAAGTCATTGAAGATGAGAACTACTATGTAGTAACCATGCATTTCGGTAAATATGCCGCTTTCTTCCTAGTATCATACATCAGACCCTGTGTGTAGATCAAAATCATTTGACGGCGCTTAAACCGGAAGATCAAAACCTGACCAGGTAAGAGCAGGTGAAAGTCTCAAACAGACTCTAGCCGTTAGGAACTCTCTTTCTTCTTAATATTATTCCAAAGATGTCATTCATAGCTTCGAGATTCGGCTCACGTTTCCAGACCGAAAACAAGGAGGTAGTAAAGGGCCTCGGATAAAAGGCCGATTTCCAGCGGAATTCCACTAACACTGGAAGGGAAATCGCGCCTAGGCAGCACTGGCCAGTGCAAATTTTCGCCCGTTCACGCGCTATCGACGATTGTGCTGAACTGCGGCCAGTGCCAGCAGTGCCAGGAGATGTAGGGGGAAATAGTGTGCGGACTAATGCCACCTAGTTCCTGACGGAAGTGGAGTGCGCAATCCGTCCCGCCAGCAGCATCCTCCTCCTCCTCCTCCTCCCCTCCTCCTCCACCACTACAAACTACTGTCATCATCACTTTGATTTCACCAACTAATCTATCTCTGCCCCCTCCGAGTCTCAGGATGGAAAAATAAACTAAGATTGCCCATCCAGACGCCTCTCGCGGTCGACTTGTCTAAACCCCATCAGCAGGTCGCACGCTCAAATTGATCTGGGGAGGCAGAGAGGGGGGGGCAAATCCATCTTGCACTGAGTGGATCTACCACTGATCTTCCCGAGGCCCCTCCCCTCGATGGATTGTGGCCGTCTTGTCTTGCCCGCCCGGATTTCACCTTTCGGACCGGCCCAATCCAAAGCTGCAAAACACACCTCCGAAGAAGGCAACCTCCTTCTGCGCAACCAGGTTCACCTGCATTCTAGATACAATCCCAGTATGAGGGGTTTAACCAGCTCAACCGTTCACTAGGCTCTTCTCTCGTGCGCGGGTTCTGCGGTCTTCTTCTTTTGATTAAATGCCGATAAGGTTGCGTCCTACAGTTTTCTGATACATCACCTCGGGGATTGCCTGATGCGTAGCTCTGCTGCAACCACCTGGGACGGTGTGGCACCTTGACAAGCGATCAGGACGAAGCCCTCCCGCTACAATGCGTTCCTAATTAATTACAGCAAGCGACTGGTCACATTGCCACCCTCGTGCGAAGGGCGCACTCCACAAGCGAGCACTGACCTTCGGCTGCTGGTTTGTCTACCGTAAAATTCCTCTGCACTCTGCAGGTGTTTAATTTCGGGTCTTCAGGACGTGCGAACAGGAGATGGCCGATTTCAGGAAAAAAAAAAAAAAAAAAAAAAAAAAAAAAAAAAAAAAAAAAAAAAAAAATAATTATAAATAGATTTTATTATAAATTCTCGTTCGGGTCCTATATCAAGCATCAATAGGCCCGTCCAGTCGCTTTGTACAGACGGGAAAGCAGACTGCGAGCCTTCGGAACGGATGATTTTCACGCTCCCGTCACCGTGGCTGGCTAGG